>NC_085991.1:38917357-38929857 GCF_030014385.1 Trichomycterus rosablanca | reverse complement strand
CCAGGCCTCATTTTGCATGAACTACAACAACGTAGTGTTGTAGACACAGAGTGCATGTGTTGTAATGGCCTGTCTGCCGTCCAGACAGTTAGATGACTTCGAACACAGATTGTTGAGTGAATGAAGTGAATGAAATTTGCAAAACAATCATCAGTTCCCAAACAAGTAAAATGTGTAATTAATAGGAGAGGTGATGTAACACAGTATTAAACAAGCCTCTGACCAAGCATTTGTTGTGTGAAATATATATTGCCTGTAAAATGCACGTACAGTATATGTCTCTGGTCTGTATTTGTTTGATGGAGGCAGAACCAATAGTGCATTTGGTACATGAGGGAGACTGAAAAAAGAGAGAAAGAAAACAAAGGGAAAATAATGTAATAGATGTGGGTCTAGGCGACTTCCAGGTATTGTACACATAACGGAAGAGAGGGGGTGGCCGAGGAAAAGTATGAACATTACTGAAGGAGGTTCACCAATTAGCGGAAACTGTACAGTCTGTCTGACTGGCAGCAGCCCACTTTTATCCAGAGCCAGTGTCCTGCAGCACACACTGGGTGTGAATTAACTTTATATGTTACACTGCTGCAGGGCATATGTGACAAGAATGTGAAACAAAAAAATTACAAAATATGTTTTTAATTAATTTATTCATTTATTTTCAGTTTGTAAGTTCAGTGTAAGTTACAAATACTGCAGATGGTGAAACAATAACTGCAGCCATAAAAAACTCCTACTTCCTGTTGAAGTTGTTTTGGACATATAAGGATATACACTAAGGCTATCCGGTAGGCGTGAGGGTGTTTGTTCTCTTTAGGAAGGTGACAGGTGGCCAAAAAAATAATTGAAATGAAATGAATGAATATGCAATGCAAGAGAAATACACAACTTACTGCCTTTGTAGTAATTTACAATTACATTACATTTACCGTTCAGGCATAAAAAGGCATGTGAAATTTTGAATTTGATAACTGGTATAATCTTCTTTAGTGGCAACATTTCCTGTAGCTGCTAATAAACAATTATTTTCAGTAATCACTTTATTCTGAATAGAGTTGCATGATTTGTGTGTGTACCTTTTTCTTTTAAGCATTGTCCATTCTTGTTAAAAGCTCTTGTCTCAAATATCCACAGAACATTTCCCCATATTTCTTCAGTGTCAAAATGTCCCCCTTTTACAGACTATTTGCCTTACTGTAAACTGATTAACACTCATGTCTTAAAATCTTTTGCAGTCTTTTCCAGCTTTATTGAACCCAACAAAAAGTCTTCTGCAATTTATTTTGACTGGAGCATTTTTAAAGAAAAGCAGACTCTTACTCAAAGTACTTAATGTAAAATTTTAAATAATAAAAAAGACTTGTCATTTTTTTTAGTTTATCTTTGTTTATCTTCAGTATATCTCTATAATAATAAGTTCTTAACAATGTGGTGTAATGGAAATAGGTATAAAGAAAATGAGTGCCAACAATATCCTATTCACTCTTCTGTCAGCAATCACAAAAACAAAGAGCAAATTAAGAAAATTATGTGATGAAAAGTCTTGTATTGTTTGTCGGGTTGAGTCTGAGAATACTGAAGTGTTGAAGTCTATCTTGGGTACTTAGCAAAATGTTCTGAAACTCTACTACTACATCATTCATTTGTTGTATCGTTCAACTAACTAAAACTTCAGCAAAATATAGGTGTGCAGAAAGGTTTATGGGTAGAAAGAGTTATAACTTTCTCTTGGGAGTAGTGTAGCCAAAAAGCTTTATGTTTGTATGTATGTATGTATGTATGTATGTATGGATGTATATACAGTGTATCACAAAAGTGAGTACACCCCTCACATTTCTGCAAATATTTCATTATATCTTTTCATGGGACAACACTATAGACATGAAACTTGGATATAACTTAGAGTAGTCAGTGTACAACTTGTATAGCAGTGTAGATTTACTGTCTTCTGAAAATAACTCAACACACAGCCATTAATGTCTAAATAGCTGGCAACATAAGTGAGTACACCCCACAGTGAACATGTCCAAATTGTGCCCAAATGTGTCGTTGTCCCTCTCTGGTGTCATGTGTCAAGGTCCCAGGTGTAAATGGGGAGCAGGGCTGTTAAATTTGGTGTTTTGGGTACAATTCTCTCATACTGGCCACTGGATATTCAACATGGCACCTCATGGCAAAGAACTCTCTGAGGATGTGAGAAATAGAATTGTTGCTCTCCACAAAGATGGCCTGGGCTATAAGAAGATTGCTAACACCCTGAAACTGAGCTACAGCATGGTGGCCAAGGTCATACAGCGGTTTTCCAGGACAGGTTCCACTCGGAACAGGCTTCGCCAGGGTCGACCAAAGAAGTTGAGTCCACGTGTTCGGCGTCATATCCAGAGGTTGGCTTTAAAAAATAGACACATGAGTGCTGCCAGCATTGCTGCAGAGGTTGAAGACGTGGGAGGTCAGCCTGTCAGTGCTCAGACCATACGCCGCACACTGCATCAACTCGGTCTGCATGGTCGTCATCCCAGAAGGAAGCTGAGGCACAAGAAAGCCCGCAAGCAGTTTGCTGAAGACAAGCAGTCCAAGAACATGGATTACTGGAATGCCCTGTGGTCTGACGAGACCAAGATAAACTTGTTTGGCTCAGATGGTGTCCAGCATGTGTGGCGGCGCCCTGGTGAGAAGTACCAAGACAACTGTATCTTGCCTACAGTCAAGCATGGTGGTGGTAGCATCATGGTCTTGGGCTGCATGAGTGTTGCTGGCACTGGGGAGCTGCCGTTCATTGAGGGAAACATGAATTCCAACATGTACTGTGACATTCTGAAACAGAGCATGATCCCCTCCCTTCGAAAACTGGGCCTCATGGCAGTTTTCCAACAGGATAACGACCCCAAACACAAGCTCCAAGATGACAACTGCCTTGCTGAGGAAGCTGAAGGTAAAGGTGATGGACTAAACCCAATTGAGCACCTGTGGCGCATCCTTAAGTGGAAGGTGGAGGAGTTCAAGGTGTCTAACATCCACCAGCTCTGTGATGTCATCATGGAGGAGTGGAAGAGGATTCCAGTAGCAACCTGTGCAGCTCTGGTGAATTCCATGCCCAGGAGGGTTAAGGCAGTGCTGGATAATAATGGTGGTCACACAAAATATTGACACTTTGGGCACAATTTGGACATGTTCACTGTGGGGTGTACTCACTTATGTTGCCAGCCATTTAGACATTAATGGCTGTGTGTTGAGTTATTTTCAGAAGACAGTAAATCTACACTGCTATACAAGTTGTACACTGACTACTCTAAGTTACTCTGGACACCATCTGAGCCAAACAAGTTTATCTTGGTCTCGTCAGACCACAGGGCATTCCAGTAATCCATGTTCTTGGACTGCTTGTCTTCAGCAAACTGTTTGCGGGCTTTCTTGTGCCTCAGCTTCCTTCTGGGATGACGACCATGCAGACCGAGTTGATGCAGTGTGCGGCGTATGGTCTGAGCACTGACAGGCTGACCTCCCACGTCTTCAACCTCTGCAGCAATGCTGGCAGCACTCATGTGTCTATTTTTTAAAGCCAACCTCTGGATATGACGCCGAACACGTGGACTCAACATCTTTGGTCGACCCTGGCGAAGCCTGTTCCGAGTGGAACCTGTCCTGGAAAACCGCTGTATGACCTTGGCCACCATGCTGTAGCTCAGTTTCAGGGTGTTAGCAATCTTCTTATAGCCCAGGCCATCTTTGTGGAGAGCAACAATTCTATTTCTCACATCCTCAGAGAGTTCTTTGCCATGAGGTGCCATGTTAAATATCCAGTGTCCAGTATGAGAGAATTGTACCCAAAACACCAAATGTAACAGCCCTGCTCCCTATTTACACCTGGGACCTTGACACATGACACCAGGGAGGGACAACGACACATTTGGGCACAATTTGGACATGTTCACTGTGGGGTGTACTCACTTATGTTGCCAGCTATTTAGACATTAATGGCTGTGTGTTGAGTTATTTTCAGAAGACAGTAAATCTACACTGCTATACAAGTTGTACACTGACTACTCTAAGTTATATCCAAGTTTTATTTCTATAGTGTTGTCCCATGAAAAGATATAATAAAATATTTGCAGAAATGTGAGGGGTGTACTCACTTTTGTGATACACTGTATGTATGGATGGATGGATGGATGTATAGATGTATGTATGTATGGATGTATGTACAGTATGTATGTATGTATGTATGTATGTATGGATGTATGGATGTATGTATGTACAGGGGTTGGACAAAATAACTGAAACACCTGGTTTTAGACCACAATAATTTATTAGTATGGTGTAGGGCCTCCTTTTGCGGCCAATACAGCATCAATTCGTCTTGGAAATGACATATACAAGTCCTGCACAGTGGTCAGAGGGATTTTAAGCCATTCTTCTTGCAGGATAGTGGCCAGGTCACTACGTGATGCTGGTGGAGGAAAACGTTTCCTGACTCGCTTCTCCAAAACACCCCAAAGTGGCTCAATAATATTTAGATCTGGTGACTGTGCAGGCCATGGGAGATGTTCAACTTCACTTTCATGTTCATCAAACCAATCTTTCACCAGTCTTGCTGTGTGTATTGGTGCATTGTCATCCTGATACACGGCACCGCCATTGGATGCACATGGTCCTCCAGAATGGTTCGGTAGTCCTTGGCAGTGACGCGCCCATCTAGCACAAGTATTGGGCCAAGGGAATGCCATGATATGGCAGCCCAAACCATCACTAATCCACCCCCATGCTTCACTCTGGGCATGCAACAGTCTGGGTGGTACGCTTCTTTGGGGCTTCTCCACACCGTAACTCTCCCGGATGTGGGGAAAACAGTAAAGGTGGACTCATCAGAGAACAATACATGTTTCACATTGTCCACAGCCCAAGATTTGCGCTCCTTGCACCATTGAAACCGACGTTTGGCATTGGCACGAGTGACCAAAAGTTTGGCTATAGCAGCCCGGCCGTGTATATTGACCCTGTGGAGCTCCCGACGGACAGTTCTGGTGGAAACAGGAGAGTTGAGGTGCACATTTAATTCTGCCGTGATTTGAGCAGCCGTGGTTTTATGTTTTTTGGATACAATCCGGGTTAGCACCCGAACATCCCTTTCAGACAGCTTCCTCTTGCGTCCACAGTTAATCCTGTTGGATGTGGTTTGTCCTTCTTGGTGGTATGCTGACATTACCCTGGATACCGTGGCTCTTGATACATCACAAAGACTTGCTGTCTTGGTCACAGATGCGCCAGCAAGACGTGCACCAACAATTTGTCCTCTTTTGAACTCTGGTATGTCACCCATAATGTTGTGTGCATTGCAATATTTTGAGCAAAACTGTGCTCTTACCCTGCTAATTGAACCTTCACACTCTGCTCTTACTGGTGCAATGTGCAATTAATGAAGATTGGCCACCAGACTGGTCCAATTTAGCCATGAAACCTCCCACACTAAAATGACAGGTGTTTCAGTTATTTTGTCCAACCCCTGTATGTATGGATGGATAGATGTATGTATGTATGTATGTATGTATGTATGGATGGATGGATGGATGGATGGATGGATGGATGGATGGATAGATAGATAGATGTATGAATGTATGCATGTATGCATGTATGCATGTATGTATGTATAGATGTATGTATGTATGGATGGATGGATGGATGGATGGATGGATGGATGGATGGATGGATGGATGGATGGATGGATGGATGGATGGATAGATAGATAGATGTATGAATGTATGCATGTATGCATGTATGCATGTATGTATGTATAGATGTATGTATGTATGGATGGATGGATGGATGGATGGATGGATGGATGGATGGATGGATGGATGGATGGATGGATGGATGGATAGATGGATGGATAGATGTATGTATGTATGTATGTATGTATGTATGGATAGATGTATGTATGTATGTATGTATGTATGTATGTATGGATAGATGTATGTATGTATGGATGTATGTATGTATGTATGGAAGGATGTATGAATGGATGGATGGATCAACAGGGATGTTTTATATGTAGCCATTGCATGTGTAATGAGATTTGTAGGTTTGAATATACGACATCTATTAATATGGGACACTGACTGAGCTGCATATCGCTGCACCGTATCTTGTATTTCTGCACCCCGGCACGATTACGTCACTAGATTAGGCCGTCACCCTGGGTTTAGAACCTGCAGAAGTAGCTGTTGTCGTTACTCCATGTAGTCCATTCAAACTCATCAAGTAGGAAACTTGGTACGTAATCACATCGAATGCATGATGAAGTCACTTAACGTAAGTGCTTTTGGTTTGTGTATACATAAAGGAAGTGTTAGCTGTGATCTGTCATGCCTACAGTTGTATTTTGTTTGTAGGCTACATACAGTTAGCATGCTCATGCAAACAAACAAAGCAGCTTGAACGGAGAGTACACAGCTACTTTACGATGTGGTTTTAATGGTGCATGGTTGTAAGTGTTAGTGTGTCCGTGTTCACTGTAAAATTTGAGTTTGTTCGCGATGGTTTCGAACAGACATGCTTGTAGGTGATTAAGAAGTCAGTCTTGTAGCTAAAGTGCATGCATGGACGTTTCGCCTGTTATGCTTGCTTGCTAGATTTTCATTACTACGAACTTTGGAGTAAAAAGAGGAGTGCATCAAATCTAGAAACCAAACTTAAATTCAGTAGATCAATATTTAATCATTAGAGTTGTACATGTTGGTGAAATCTGCATTTTGATGAATATCGTTTAAAAAAGGTTTAAATGGTTTTATAAAACAATTATAGCATTTGGTTTTTCATGTCATCCAGAATAATCTAGAGAAGTGCTTTGTGTCCTTTTCAGTAAACATTACAATGCTCTGGCACAAATATGTAACATTTAGGAACACAATTCAGCCTTGTATGAATGTGATATGGTTAAGGACAAAAAACATTGTTATAAGTAAGTGTAAGGCCAGTTTTTTGCTTAAATACTAGGAAAGGGTAAATCTTAAGCTGTCCCCTATAAACACTGAGAGATTTTGTAATTTGGACAGTTCTTTCCAATACCTGGGTGCCAGAACATCAAAAAGATGCTTAATGATTATCATCATTAAGTCCTTAGGTGTGGGTCAAGGCAAGCCAGACTTAGGATTTAAAGGGTACATGGAACAGAAGAGTTATTGGGGTTTTTTTTAAATCAATTTTTCCCCACTTTTTTCTCCCAATTTTCTCCCAATTTCTCTCCCCTATTCTAGTCGTGTCCAATTACCCTGATTGCGTCCTCTATACTGGTTCGACCCTTCACCGACCCTTTGAGGATGCCTCTCAACTGACTTGTGCCCCCTCCGGTACGCAATCAGTACAGACTGCTTTTTTCACCTGCACGAGTCGAGTTCATACACTAATGGACGCTGTGTACGGAGGGTCACACCCCCATCAGCATTATTCCTCAGCCCTGTTCAGGCGCCATCAGTCAGCCAGCAGAAACCGCAGTTGTACCAGTTATGAGGACCTATGATCCGACTCTCTACCCTCTAACCCTGAACAACAGTCAATCGTTGTTCATGCTGCCGCCCAACCCAGTCGGAAAGGCAGAGCTGAGATTCGATGCGATGCATTCAGAACCCCAACTCTGGTGCACTAGCGTACTCTACCGCTGCGCCACCTGAGCGGCAGAGTTATTGTTTTTAATCTTATGCCGAAAGCTATAGGAGGCCATTAAGGGAAGTTGACCAATGGGGTGTTAAAGCAGTGCTTGGGTAGATTGAGAACTAAAAGTGCACTAAAGGTGCAGCTGCATTTTGTATCAATTATATGTGTTTGATGGTGAAAATAAAAAGTTCCGGCATGGTGGCTAAGTGGGTAGCACTGTCGCCGCACAGCAAGAAGGTCCTGGGTTCGATCCTCATATGGGGCGGTCCGGGTCCTTTCTGTGTCGAGTTTGCATGTTCTCCCAGTGTCTGCATGGGTTTCCTCCAGGTGCTCTGGTTTCCTCGGACAGTCCAAAGACATGCAAGTGAGGTTAATTGGAGACACTAAATTGTTCATAACTGTGTTCGACATAACCCTGAGAAGTGATGAACCTTGTGTAATGAGTAAATAGTGTTCTCGTCATGAATGTAACCCAAAATGTAAAACATGATGTTAAAATCCTAATAAACAAACAAACAAAATAAAAAGATCTGCCTAAAAGGAAGTCACAGTAGTCTCTAGATTATGTGAGACCAGACTAGCATCTGAGTAGTTTAATGGAGAGAAATAGTCAGTTACTGTTGTAGAGCAGGGACCTGCAAATTAAAATTGTCATTTAAAAAGTATATGCAATTAGCATTTGCAATATTGTATTAATATGTTTTAAAATAATCACAATAATCCAGAGTCAGAGTTGTGACGATCCTGTCAGAGTTGTGGCCAAATATGAATAACGAATACTACATATTTTAGTCACTCACTTGGAGTATGTCAAGTTCTCCTCTATGTTGTTTTCTTGTGAGTACTTCTTTTCCACCTCCCAAAGCCATGCCAATCCTCCCAGGTGGCAGTAATTGTGAAACACCCTGTCCAGATAGTAATAGCACCCTGTGTTTCCAGGATCAGCTCTAGACCCACCATGAATACAATAAAGTGTTCAATCTATATCTTTACATCTTATAACATTGTAATGTTGTACCACCAGATAAACAGATAAGCAGATAAACTAAACCAAACTAACAATGACTCGTTGAATTGTTTTCATATGTTATGTGTTTTTATTAGGGCTGTTAATTAAAATTGTAATAGTGATTACAAAAATTAATCGAGAATAAAATTTGTAATCAAACGTTTTTTATTGGGCTGTGTTTGTGCCACTTTAAACATACGTCACTGGTAATTTGCGCTGCTTTAACACAGCATTATTGTGTTTATACTGTATAGTGATAACACCGGTCTTTTTCCAGTTTGTGGTTGTGAGTTACAAATTACTCGAACTGCTGCTGCTACATATTGCAAAATGTAGTGTGTTTCGAATCATAATTTTTGTTTTCAAAAAGCGTGAGAAATAATCACTAGACAAAATTACAGTTATTAATTGACACTTTAATATCATCTTTGGTCAAAGCACGTATTTGTCTCGTCGGTCATCTGCGCGCACGGATATGCGATACAGGCAAAATGAGCTCAGACTCAGTCTAACTTTATTTCAGAGGAATTTGGATGGAAAGCCCATGAACTATACATGTCGTGGAAACATTACAAACACTGGTGTTAAATGGATCGCAATGGACTGTAGACGCTTTAACATAATTATCGATGTGGGTCATGACGTTATACGTGTTGCATCTAGAAATGGTTCATATTAGTACCCTGAGCACCTGTTTTCAGTGGCAGGGTTACGAACAGGAAAAGATCCTCACTTTAACCAGATAATGTGAACAGACTTTCATTTTAAATAACTGGCTGAAAGATGGGTAGCTGTTAACAACTCTGTATATGCACTGGCTGGCTTTCTAAAAATAATATAGATTTACAAATTTTATAATTTTATTACATTTTTTATTAGTAAACATTTTCTTGCAATAGAAATGTGCATAACTGTTCAAATTTTGCTTAGTTATTTTTGCAGTTGATTAATCGCGATTAATTTGGATATTTAATCGCGATTAATCTCGATCTTTAATCGCGATTAATCTCTATTAAAAATGTTAATCGTGTGACAGCCCTAGTTTTTATGTTTCTCAAGTTTTAGTTATTTCCTACAACGTACCTTGCTGACCAGTGTTAAATGGTTTTATTGCATTCAAAATTTTGGACAGTGGTAGCCTAGTGGGTCGAGCTTTGGGCTACCAACCGGAAGATTGGCTGTTCAAATCCAGGCTCTGCTATGTGGCCACTGTTGGGTCCTTGAGCAAGGCCCTTAACCCTGTCTGCTGTACGATGGCTGACTCCAGCGCTGACCCCGGCTTCCAAACAAGCTGGGATATGCGAAGAAAGAATTTCATTGTACTGTACACCTGTACATGACAAATAAAGTATATCTATGTCTATATATCTATAATGAAATTCTCTATAAGCCATACAATTACTTCAGTTGTATCCCTGTCAGTTTTAAAATCTTTGAATTTACTTATGCAGTTTTAGGCGGAAGATAAAATCATGTAAACAGTTTAATGGGTTTAGGGAAATTAATCGACGCGTAACCTTTGACCTAAATTCAGCTATCAGCTATTCAGCTAAGTATTCGCGAGCTTGGTCAAGTTCCGTTCCACCTTAAATAGTACAGCTATCCACAGGCTTTACAAAAGAACTGTGCCACCATTTAAGGTGGAACGGAAACTCAAATTAGCAGCTGGAGAGAAGGAAACCTCTATATTGTTCGTTTTTTTGCACTATATCTTCTCTTTTCACAATATCGGGAATTTTGAACATTTGTATTGTTATATGGTCAGGAATTTCGAGTCAACGAGATCGTAACTAAACAAACGATCGGTCGGAACCGATTAGTGCTCACAGCCACAAATGGTAAGAGTGCAGTGTTAGCGACTCTTGTACTCTGATACATTGTCAGCGAATGCAGTGGTGTTTTAATTGTGTGAGTTTTAGTCTTTATACTATATTCCTGAAACAGCTAAGCTTGCAGCATTGTGTTTCGGCGTTCAGTTTGTGTATATTGTTGTGTTCTCGGCCAGCAGTCCTCGGGTTTGAGTTTGTTCTTAAACTGATTCAGATGTAGTTGAAGTCGGCGTGGTGTCGGTCCTTAGCTCGGTTCCAGCTCAAACTTACATAGTTAAATGTATGCATATTTAGTAAGTCATTTAATTGTGTTTTAATAACATAAAATATTTCTTTTTAAACATGTTGTTACCTTATATACAAAACGTAATGATCACCTCTTGAATGTAGTAATAGCAGAGCTTATCCAATAGTCATTATCCAAAATGCAACACCATGTTCTCCCAACAGTACCCACCGAAGCTTAGCACATTAGTTATGACTATCATATATTTTTATTATTATTATTCGTGTTGTTTAGTATTTAAAAAAAAAAGGGGCAGCAAGTTTTGTTAGACAATTAATGCTCTTGTCCAGGCTATGCTCTGGAACCATAACAACCCTGATGGCTTAAATGCATAGAAATAATAAATATGAATTTATTGTTTACATAGCATTTGTCAACTGATGTTTAAAGACTAGATTAGAAGGTGGTATTGGTGTCAGAGGGATTGGTGTTGGTGGTCCCAAAGGGTCCTGGAGACTTGGGGTCAATCCATATTTCCGGTTACAATCTGTGTGGAGTTTGCTATGTTCTTGCTGGTGTGGGGTTCTTTTGGGTGCTTAGGTTTTATTCCCCGCTCACAACACGTAAATAGGATTTGCTTAATTAAATAGCTCACTCTAAATATGGAACTCTGTAATGTTCTGTGATGACCTTGTACCTTGTGTATAATGCTCTGAAATCCCTGCAAATCTGACCAGTAAGAAATATACACCGATCATCCATAACATTAAAACCACCTCCTTGTTTCTACACTTGCTGTCCATTTTATCAGCTCCACTTACCATGTAGAAGCACTTTGTAGTTCTACAATTGGAGTCCACCTGTTTCTCTGCATGCTTTGTTAACCCCCTTTCCTGCTGGTCTTCAATGGTTAGGACCCCCACAGAGCAGGTATTATTTAGGTGGTGGATGATTCTCAGCACTGCAGTGACACTGACATGGTGGTGGTGTGTTAGTGTGTGTTGTGCTGGTATGAGTGGATAAGACAGCAGTGCTGATGAAGTTTTTAAACACCTCACTGTCCCTGCTGGACTGAGAATAGTCCACCAACCAAAAATATATCCAGCCAACAGCGCCCCGTAGGCAGCGTCCTGTGACCACTGATAAAGGTCTAGAAGATTACCAACTCAAACAGCAGTAAAAGATGAGCGATCGCTTCTGACTTTACATCTACAAGGTGGACCAACTAGGTAGGAGTGTCTAATAGAGTGGACAGTGACTGGACATGGTATATAAAAACTCCAGCAGCGCTGCTGTGTCTGATCCACTCATACCAGCACAACACACACTAACACACCACCACCATGTCAGTGTCACTGCATTGTTGAGAATGATCCACCATCTAAATAATAGCTGCTCTGTAGTGGTCCTGTGGGGCTCCTGACCATTGAAGAACAGGGTAAAAGCAGGCTACATACTAAAAAGTATGTAGAGAAATAGATGGACTACAGTCAGAACTAATTGTAGAACTACAAAGTGCTTTTATATGGTAAGTGGAGCTGATAAAATGGACAGTAAGTGTTGAAACAAGGAGGTGGTTTTAATATTATGGCTGATCAGTGTATACTGAAGATAAATAAGATGTGAACAAGCAAACATCACACAAAATTATTGAACAAATTTTATTATAACATAAAACTATTAGTTGTGAAAAACATCATCTTTAAAATATTATTAATATAAAAAACAAAGCTAATGTCAGCTGTCTTTTCTTTCCAATAATTCTAAATTGGATAACTGATAAAGAAAT
>NC_085991.1:38908783-38917157 GCF_030014385.1 Trichomycterus rosablanca | reverse complement strand
AAAAAACAACCACCCCAACACAAACCACAACACAACCCACCCCCCCAAAACCTCCAAAACTATTCAACACCCACCCCCTTCACCTTCAAAAACCAACTCCTCTATCCCCATATAACCATCCCCCCACCATCCCACCCAAACTTAATACCAACACCACCCATCCTACATCCTTCTCATACACCACCCCCACCCCCCCTCAATACAACTACCTCTCTACCCCCAACCCCTTACCCCCCCCTCACCACACCCACCACACTCATCCCTCCCCTAACCCCACTCAAATCCCACAACAACCACACTCATAAACAACCAACCCAACAAACACCACCCATAACCCTAATACCCCAAACCCCAACCACACAACCCCCCAACCAAACACAACCAAAACCCCCACCACCCCCAAAACCACCCCAAAAACCCCCCACACAACCAAAAACACCACAATCCATAAAACTTCCCCACACAAACAAACACAACCCCCAACAAACACTCACACCCCAACCACCCACATCAACAATTCCTTACCATACATCATCACTACCCACAAAACATCACACCCCCACCTAAAACAACAACCAACACACCCACCACAACCACAACCACCAACATAAAAAAAAATTACTACAACCATATACCACCTTCACACAAAAACCCTCCTACATCCTCACCTCCTCTCCCTCATCAAAAATATAATACAAAATACCAATCAAAACCAAAACATTCCAAACTCCACATCAAAACACCCCCACCACATCCACCATCCCCCCAATCTTTAACCTCTCCAATACATTTCCACCATATTCCACAATTATTATTATTTTCAATCACCCATACACAAATCATCACCAACACCCTAACCTACAACCATCAACAACCACCATCCAACAACCCATAACTAAACAAACACAAGTAACCCACAACACTAAACAAACAAACACAACAACACACAACAACAAACACAACAAACACTAAACCATAACATCACATCACGATCAGATATCTTCTACTTAGCTACATTTTGAATTATAATAGCATATCGCTTACCATGAACTGCAGCACTCCACACTTAACTATGCATAAAGCTGAAAATTTTAGCCCCTTCTCTTTATATCAAGCTATTTCAAACTATTTAAAAGCATAAGTTGTGAAAGTTAGAACTTATTAAGATTTTATTTAAGAGAATTTTCATTTTCTTCGGAAAGGTCTGCAATATGGTTTATGCAGTTTGGTATGGATTAGCCAGAACATTATAGCGGATCTTGGTGTTGGTTATGGCACCATGCTTCTGCCTTAGATGCAGTCTTAGCTGGCTCTTATGGCGGAAGTGCAGATCACACTTCTCACACTGGCAGAGAGGACAGGATGGAAACAAGTGAGAAACAATTCAATTGCCTTATAGTAATTTAACAATGCTAATTTTACATTACAAATTCTGCAGTATAGAAAAATTGTATGAATGCATGTACAGGTCCTTCTCAAAAAATTAGCATATTGTGATAAAGTTCATTATTTTCCATAATGTAATGATAAAAATTAAACTTTCATATATTTTAGATTCATTGCACACCAACTGAAATATTTCAGGTCTTTTATTGTTTTAATACTGATGATTTTGGCATACAGCTCATAAAAACCCAAAATTCCTATCTCAAAAAATTAGCATATTTCATCCGACCAATAAAAGAAAAGTGTTTTTAATACAAAAAAAGTCAACCTTCAAATAATTATGTTCAGTTATGCACTCAATACTTGGTCGGGAATCCTTTTGCAGAAATGACTGCTTCAATGCGGCGTGGCATGGAGGCAATCAGCCTGTGGCACTGCTGAGGTGTTATGGAGGCCCAGGATGCTTCGATAGCGGCCTTAAGCTCATCCAGAGTGTTGGGTCTTGTGTCTCTCAACTTTCTCTTCACAATATCCCACAGATTCTCTATGGGGTTCAGGTCAGGAGAGTTGGCAGGCCAATTGAGCACAGTAATACCATGGTCAGTAAACCATTCACCAGTGGTTTTGGCACTGTGAGCAGGTGCCAGGTCGTGCTGAAAAATGAAATCTTCATCTCCATAAAGCTTTTCAGCAGATGGAAGCATGAAGTGCTCCAAAATCTCCTGATAGCTAGCTGCATTGACCCTGCCCTTGATAAAACACAGTGGACCAACACCAGCAGCTGACATGGCACCCCAGACCATCACTGACTGTGGGTACTTGACACTGGACTTCAGGCATTTTGGCATTTCCTTCTCCCCAGTCTTCCTCCAGACTCTGGCACCTTGATTTCCGAATGACATGCAAAATTTGCTTTCATCCGAAAACAGTACTTTGGACCACTGAGCAACAGTCCAGTGCTGCTGTTTCTGGTTCAAAAGTGGCTTGACCTGGGGAATGTGGCACCTGTAGCCCATTTCCTGCACACGCCTGTGCACGGTGGCTCTGGATGTTTCTACTCCAGACTCAGTCCACTGCTTCCGCAGGTCCCCCAAGGTCTGGAATCGGCCCTTCTCCACAATCTTCCTCAGGGTCCGGTCACCTCTTCTCGTTGTGCAGCGTTTTCTGCCACACTTTTTCCTTCCCACAGACTTCCCACTGAGGTGCCTTGATACAGCACTCTGGGAACAGCCTATTCGTTCAGAAATTTATTTCTGTGTCTTACCCTCTTGCACAGCAGTCAGGTCGGCAGTCTTACCCATGATTGCAGTTTTGAGTAATGAACCAGGCTGGGAGTTTTTAAAAGCCTCAGGAATCTTTTGCAGGTGTTTAGAGTTAATTCGTTGATTCAGATGATTAGGTTAATAGCTCGTTTAGAGAACCTTTTCATGATATGCTAATTTTTTGAGATAGGAATTTTGGGTTTTCATGAGCTGTATGCCAAAATCATCAGTATTAAAACAATAAAAGACCTGAAATATTTCAGTTGGTGTGCAATGAATCTAAAATATATGAAAGTTAAATTTTTATCATTACATTATGGAAAATAATGAACTTTATCACAATATGCTAATTTTTTGAGAAGGACCTGTATATGTTAGTAAATACTTACACTGTATGGTTTCTCCCCTGTGTGAATGCGCAGGTGGCTCTTCAGTGTCTGCAGGTGACGGAAACGTGTTCCACATGTTTGGCAGGGGTATGGCTTCTCCCCAGTGTGGATTAAAACATGGGCACGCAGATGAGCAACCTAATACATAAGCACACAAATACACAACTGTAACTGTTCTGCCAAAATATGCCTACTATCTCTAACATCTTTGCTGCATCACAACAGTTTTAATTAGATTACTCATTTTAAGCCTGAGCTCTCCTGCTCCAAAAACTTGGGCAAAAAAATACCCACCTAAACTAGAATACTAAATGCTGATAGGCAGGTACAGATGCCCCTTAAGTTTGTTGAATATTTGTGTCCACATTACTTTTGGGGGGGCTTTTTAAAATTAATTAATCAATTTATTTTTTGGCACCTAGACATTTTATTTAAGCTTTACAAAATGCACCTAAATGTAAATATAACTTTTTTCAAATATTACAAATAATTTTCTAACATAGAAACACCTAACCTACTTTTAAGCATATTAGTAAGTCAAACAAAAATAAGTATGCAAATACACTTGCTATGCAAAATGCATTCTAAAATTATAATTGTTCCAAGCTAAACTTTTTAATTACATTTAAAATAAATTATGTGCATTCTAGAATATTTACATTTACATTTATGGCAATTAGCAGATGCCTTCATCCAAAGCAACATACTCAGGGGTCCAACAGTGGCAGCTTGGGGATTGAAACTGAGACCACAGCCCTGGTAACAGTGCTAAGCTAGAACTTTTATATTACCTGGACAAATCGAGCACCACATGTGTCACAGCGATATGGCTTTTCTCCTGAATGAATGCGGGAATGGGTCTTCAGATTGGCTGGCCGATTAAACTGAGCTCCACACACATTGCAGCGATATGGTTTTTCTAAAATAAAGAGAAGCAATAGAATGTAGTCATTTCTATGTGAAGCACCAAATATAATTAGGCATATGATGTCAGGTGAAACTCCCTTACCTGAGCTGGTAGACTTTGTGTTCCCTTGAGTTCCTGAATAACAGATCACTGGGGACTGATGTTCCAGTTTGACTGAAAGCTTCCCAAAAGGATGAGCATTCTGCTTGGATGCCTCTAGCACTGAAGGATATGGGTGGTGATATGGAGAGCACATTCCTAGAGATACAGGTTGATTGCAAACATTTTACATATTTCAGAGGTACTCAATGAACTATATAAAGTGAATTAAAACAAAGTACTCATTATTTAAGAAGCTTTCATTTTCATTAAAAAAATGGCTATAAACGATATGTTTACCTCTGCAATCTTTAGAAACTGTGGCTAGGGATTCCCTGTAAATGTCTGCTGTCTGTGGTAAGAGGCCCCCAAAGGAAGCATCTACTTTCAGTCGAGGACTGTCACAATCACGAGACAGGTCTTGTCTATATATTTAAATATATATATATATATATATATATATATATATATATATATATAAAAGTTGTCATCAATAAAAATAACTCAACAAATCATAAAACATATGTTTGGCATTATAAAGGGTTATATCATGTTAGAAGAGTGTGTGTATTCTATCAGCCCAAAGAAACTTACCCATTATCCTTTAGTTGTGGTCCAGTAACCAACCATGCCTTATTGGTTGTTTTGGGTGAGATATTTGTTTGATTTGTGGTAGAGGGGGAGTGGTCAAACATTTGTTGGTCCTCCCCGCACTCCTCCTCTTTAATGGATGAGGCACAAAGAGGGTTTAGGATAATATATTTATATTTCTTCCAGTTACAGGCCTTAGGGTCTGGCAAAAGCCTGGATTCAGAACATTGCTGTAAAGATGAGAGGAACATTTTTAAATATCTGTATCATGAAATGATGAAGATACTACTGACAAATCAAAACAACACAAAGTCGGATTAAAATGGTCTAACTCAATGTTAAATGTTTGTATTTATTTAAATATGAGAACAATAAATCAAGCTAATTGCATGTCCATTCATACAAAAATGTTCACACACACACAAACACAACGTACCTTCGGTTTAGGGGGAAAAGTACAGCTACTAGACTCAACTGGTGAATTTGGCTGGCCACTGCACTGAGAGGGACTGTCTGGAGATGGGGGGCTATGAGACAAAGCTGAAGATTCAGCTTCCTCCACTTTTAAGCGCTGAGAGCTGGAAACTGAACTTACTTGTAAAAAGTTTTCTCTTGAAACCCTGCAAAATCCCAGACAATATATGATGTTAAGTAGTTTGTAAATTGTTGGCTGTTCATTCATTTCAGCTTACACCTGTTATTCCTGGCTTCATGATTTAACCTCTTACCTGGCTTTGGCAGGGCTTGGTTCTTTTGTGTCGACAGCAGGTATGGAGGGCAGTGAAGAAAAGGAGGGATGGTTTGGAGATCTACCCCCAGTGTTTGTGGAGACCAGTTCCACCTCAGGAGGACAGAGATCTTTACTGTGATGAACAAGGAAGTTCAAGGTTCAGCATTATTTAGCCTACAGCAAACATAGTACATCTAACATTATGCAAATCTTTGTGTCAGTGATGTGAACCCCAGTGCTTTATCACAATAGATGTTGGCAGCAAAATCCAGCAGTGTTAAGTACATTTCTGAATTTTAAATGTAAGGTGATTTAATATTTATATTATGGATATATACTGTTAAGTACATTGTAAATTAATTAAGACAATACAATCTTATATGTGACATTTTATGACTAATGTAACAATGATATACAGTACATATGATTGATCTGCTTTTTATATACGAACAATAGTAATATGACCAATATGGCCCCTTAAATTAAGGATGGGGGTAGCGGCAGCTAACAGGCTACAACTGATTTAGGGTGCACATATGGAAAAATGTTTCTTCTCATGCAAATAATTACAAAAATTCAGTTGAAATTTTGTTAAAGTCAAATAAATTCTGATCTGACAGTTAGGTGCATATATGAACGTATTATATTGCAAATAAAATGCCCAAAATTGTGATGGATAACCTGAGTCTCACTTATGGGTGCGCTACAGTTTAGGGTGATTCAGAGGGCTTTAATGAGACAGGAGGCTCAAGGAGACTCTGTTGAGCCCAGTGCTTTTACCTTGGGGCCCAAAGCTATTTACTAGGCTATCAGCCCTGTCTTACCTGTTTTTTAGGAATACTCTGCAGGTGTCAGCAACATGCTCCATCTGCAGGTAGGTGGCCGCTGCAAGCACTCCAGGGGCTGTGTCAGGACTGAGAGGAAGGCGGGAAGTATACATGAAGTCCAGCAGCAATGCCACACTGCCCGCATCCAGCCCCTCCGGCAGTGACACAGAAACCCCTTGCTCACCAGCTGCACTGGTCTTATGGTGGGAGAACAGTGAGTAGAACAAGCCACTAAAAAGAAGAGAAAGTCTTCTTATAATAGGATGCAACAATTGACAATTCAGGATCACAGTAAAAACAAAAAGACACAATATAGTTTTCTTGCAGCATAAAAAATATAAGAAGCTTGACCTACACATAGGTTTAGCTTCAAGACTGATATAAAAATAAATTATAGGAAGCCAGAAAAAATGCATTGAGACAGTACGCAACTTTGGAAATGAGAGGAAGGCGCACACATGGTCTCAGGAGATTAAAGCATGACATAATCATCTTCAAACAATAAGACACTGCTGAAAACAGGATCAGCAGAGGAAAGAGGAAGACAGATGGAAGTAAGAATAAGAGAAAACATGGCAGTGTGTCCTGCAGACTGACCTGCATGCTGTGAGCACAGCACAATGGGCGCGCAGACGGGCACTGCCCACCAGCAGGGTGGCATCATTCAGGATGTCGCGATGCCGTAGCTCATTTAAGTTCAGTAAGACGTCATTGGAGTGACGGGTGAACTCCTTTACATATTCCTGCATCGAGTTATGCCTTGTGGAGACCTGATATTCATCCTCAGACATCTGCATTTTGCTCATAGTCTAACAGGGGGAAATAGTTCATTTTAAAGATTTAGAGCACTTTATACATATCTGGCCGTTTCCACTAAATACAAAACATTTAAACATACCGGGGTGTATTATAAAGTGTGGAAGGTTAATGGTGGAGATGGATTTGTCTGGGGAGACCAGCTCCCTACTCGTACCTAGAAAAGTGGAAAATTCATTAAGTTTTATATTTAAAAAAAAAAAAAAAAAAAAAAAAAAAAAAAACCATTTTAAGCACAGTCTGCTATTTGTTTTTCGAATATTTTTATTTTGCCTTACAGTCAACATTTTCAATTTTGTAAAGTCTGTAATTAAACTAACACTAAATTATTTGAAGTTGATTATGGTTTTTGTGTTTAGAAACCTTTCAGCTATATGTAAGGATGTTTTCTACTGGTTTTCTACTGGATGCGAGACACAAGTCAATGCAAATTTAAGGACCATCCAATTAATGTTTAGTTTGTGCCATCAATCTATGATGATCTAAAACCTTAAATAAACTTTTTAATCTAGTAGTTTCAGGATGACTTGTGGGAGTTCAAGAATTTAATGTTTTAATTCATTTTATTTTATTTCCATCAACCGTTTATTCTGGACAGGGTCACAGTAGGTTCAGTCTTACTGGGAAACATTGGGCGCGAGGCAGGAATATATTGGAATACCAGGGCGCCAATCTATTGCAGGGCTTCAGCCATTCATCTTCCCTAGACATAGCCAATCATGTCTGAGTAGACAACTGGCCTGAGATTTTGAAACCAGATTTCGGTGGTGGGGGGCTAACATGAGCCACCAAGTACCCTTAAATGTTTTTAACAAATCTTTTACACAGTGCAGCTTTTTGAATTTACACATATTTATTATTAAAGTCAATTTTATGTGTTGTATTTATTGTATATATATTTTTACAATAAACATTGACTCAAAGCATCAGATTCCTGGTTAAAAAACCCCTAAAGAACATGCAACTGTACAGCAAGCAGAGAAATTATTATCTGTAAAGCAACTAAGCAGAGATAAACCAATCTTAATCACAGAAGGTTATTTGGGCTGACAGCCACATATTGGCCATTTGTGGATGAAACTCCCCACTTGCAATATGTACTTTACAGCAGAGCACAAATGAAATCCCAAAAAGAACACAATCTGGTGTTGGTCTAAGTATAATTCACTTTGTGGGTTCTTTCATGGAGGTTTATTTGTTGTTAAAAATAAAACATCACTGGGACGCAGATCTAAGCCACTTAAAACAGTTAAGTGAACCAGTTGTAAATATTTTTGCAAATGTACACAGTACACAATAACAAAATCTAAACAGTAATTCATTCATTAAAAAAATCATCAACCAATGTCTATTTACATGCAAAGGAT
>NC_085991.1:37216283-37368783 GCF_030014385.1 Trichomycterus rosablanca | reverse complement strand
GCTCTTTTGACACACTCTAAAATATTGTGGATGGAACTGAGCCTGTTATAGCTGCAAGGTAGGGAGCTAACTCCAACTTAATGGACATGCTTTTGGAACTGTATATTCAACAGCCTCTCAGTCAGCTGTCCAAATACTTTGGACCATATATTCTATCATTTTATATATCACATCTATAAATTTTGCATGACCAAATTACAGTGGATGAAGTCTTGTTGATTTTCAAAGTGAAAACAAATTAACGAGCACATACTGCCATCTACTGATAATAAACAACATCAACCTTAACTACAAGTTGCAGATACTCTTGGTATTTTTCTTTTGTTCTATCTCGTGTCCAGTTTATGTAAATGAAATTATGATTAAATAATACATAATTGCCTACGTTTTTGTGGATTATTTTCCACGAGATCATTTTTACAAAATGACTAGCCAAATAAATGTAAACAAGGGTGCAAATTTATTTTAGTAATAGCATACTCTTGTACATTGGTTTTTTTGAGATACAGTGGTACCTTAAAACTCAACTCCAATTGGTTCTGGGAGTGGCGTTGAGTTTTAAAGGCGTTGAGGTTCAAGGTATTTTTTTTACATAAGGATGTTGTGGAACTGCATATATTTTGGGCTTATGTAAAATAATGGGGTTGTTTTTGACACTTATACACTGAAAATAACACAAATATAATATAAAAACACTGAAATACAATTTTAAAACAGTTAAAAATCAATAGAAAATGCAATAAAACCTGCACTTTACCTTTACTTCTTTATTGTTTCCTTACGCTTCTTAACCATGGAGATGCTTGATCTTGAAATACCGTATTCCATTCAGTAAGGGCGCATTTACATAAGAAGCAGCAAAACTGCTCTTGCACTGACTGCTGTTATTTCCTATGGAGTGTGGCAGAGCACAAAGCTTAACATGACTTATTGTCCTAAAACGAGCGAGAGAATTTATGAGCAGTAATAATTAAGAGAAGTTTAGTGGTTATATGTAGTTCTTTTAATACATTAAAATGAAACTGAACACGTTGAGTTTAAGGGAAATGTTGAGTTTAAGGGTACAAATTTTTCGACGAAGGGCGTTGAGTTTCAAAGATTTTGAAAGTTCTGAAAGTTTAGGGGACGTTGAGTTACAAGGTACTACTGTACTTCCACTTTATTTGCAATAGTAAGAACGATTTAATTCTTATCAGTTTATACGATATGTCATTTTAGAGAAATAGCAAACGTGTGATCTGCACAAGCGTGCAATAAAATCATTTTGTGTTACAAATCACACATTTCCACTATTAAGTGCACTATTTGAATAAGTTTGTCAAGTTTAAGCCACGTTAAGAAGTATAACTTATAACTTCCAGCGTATTAAAAATATCCTACAGATCTCCGCTGTACGTTAGGATATGAACAATGTAGCATATTATATTTTGAGCAACCGGCACACAGTTTAAAGTGTGTATGGAGTAGGTCTCTGTGAGTTATTTGGAACATAGCCGACATTTACGACAGGCATGGTTGGAATGATCTGATTGGTGAAGACTCTGATTATTTGACTCGCCGTGGTGTTGTCACGTGAAAGAAACAGGAAGCGGCAGAAATGAGTGTTGTCTATGGTGGAGTAGAAGGGTGAGTTACTGACTAAACTATTGAATTATTATTAAATACTCATTTAATGATAACATTAAATCGTTTTACAGAATTATTAAAAACGTATGTGTATATGGAAACAACTGTTATGATCATTGCCTCATTTTCTGTTTACGGGTTTAATAAACTTAGTAACTTCCTTTCTGTAAAAGCTGAAACATTTTGTAAAATGCATTAAAACACGGATGTTTGTTTTGTTAAATGTATTAAACCTTTATTTAACTGATAAAAGTACAACAAATCTCATGTTTTCACTGACCAACTTAATTGCATTTTGTTAATATAAGCAAAATTAGAATTTGATGTTACAACACATTTGAAAAAAGTTGGCACAGAGGCATATTTAACACTGTTACAGCACCTTTTCTATTAATGAACCTTTTTAATTGTTTAAAATCTGGGGATACTAATTGTTGTAGTTTTACAAGTGTAATTTTGCCCATTCTTTACTCTTGCACCTTTCCCTTATAACGTTATGTGGCTTACTTATTGCTTAATAGATTTTTTTAGGTTGAATTTCTTGATCCAGCGGCAGACTGTGTTAAATGACAACAACTTTCCAAAGCTGTTCCACTTATTGTGAAATTTTTCATAACGGTGTAATTTAAATGTTCTATAAACCTTTCACCCTTATTCTGTCCCTGTCACATCTGGGCCTTTTGTAGGCATCAAATTCAAAATACAAAATTCAGTCAAGTTGGTCTATGAACACATTAAAAGTCCTTTCTTTGTACTTCTGTCAGTTAAATAAAGGTCCAAGAGAATTAACAAATCACATATTCTTGTTTTTATTGCAGTTTTCAAAACGTTCCTTATTCAGAAATTGGTTACCAATACATCATTCTTAACCCATGTTCTGTATACATATATACAGTTTTTGCAATCACACACTATAACACTACAGCTGGGTTAGTTGTTTCAAATGTCCAAGCATTAATTTAGGTTTTACAAATGAAATAAAAGATAAAAGACAGGATTGTTGCAGGGAACTCTGTTAGTCATAACAGGAAATCACACATCGCAGAGAATGATATCATGGTAAAACATACTCTTAAACTAAATGTGATTGTGTGAGAGGAGGAGGCTTCATTCTGGTTAGGGTTTTAGGGAGTTTGATTCTTACACTGGGCTCAGGGCAGGAATTTACCCCACATTGGGAAACCTTATAAATTCAGTTTCTTAATCACTTACATCTGGGAGCAATGTAGAGTATCTAGTCCACATTGTAATTATTTAAGTGGAAATTGGAAGAAAACCCATGATGACAAAGGAAAACATTCAAAACTTCTTGCAGACAAAAGCTAGAGGTAAAGTTTGAACTCAAGTTCACATGACTCATGCTCCTATGTGGCGTGTTACTAGCTGTGCCATCATGCTGCCACAGTGTCATCCTGCAAGTGTATTGTATTATAAAACTAAACTTTATGGAACTCTGTGACTTTATGCTGTACTGACACATTGTATGGATAATGTTATGCTTTTATTTGGTAGAGGCGGCACTCACTCCAAAGCAGTGCTGCTTTCAGCAAGCGGAGAGATCTTGTCTCAGTCTGATGGACCATGCACTAATCACTGGGTAAGGAATATGTATAAAGTATACTCTCTCTCTCTCTCTCTCTCTCTCTCTCTCTCTCTCTCTATATATATATATATATATATATATATATATATATATATATATATATATATATATATATATTGTGTATTGTCTATCTTTCCATGCATAATTAAATTGGTTGGAATGTGTTTTATTGTTTTGCTTACTGTAATCATCTGTTTTGTTCTTTAGTTGGTTGGTGTTGATAAATGCCTCGAGGGCATTAACAGTATGGTCCAAAGCGCAAAGGTCAGCGCAGGGCTGGACCCAGACACACCCATTTATTCACTGGTGAGTCTGTACAGAGCACCAGTCACACTCTGCTGAATTATTGTTTTTGGTTGTCCAAGTATTCAGAATATGTATTTAAAATACAAAACTAAAGTGTTCCTATTCATTTATTTTGGTAAATACTAACGTGACATAAAGGATTTCATAATGGATACAATGCACCTATGTCTGTTTGAACTTAAAGAAAATTAAGGTGTGCTGTGCCACCCAAGTGTCCATAGTTTTTTTTTCTTAGGAATGTTAAAGGGTACCAATATCTCCACCCACACCTGTATGTGTAGTGGACTGTGAACTGTTAGCAATTTAAGGGTTTCTGCAACTGTTTGTGAATAAGAGAAAAAAAAAGTCTGTGTTCATCATTTAATTTAACCTTTCAATCTACACTTATTTGCCCATAATGACAAAGTGAAAACATGTTTTACAGTTTAAAAAAATACATTTATCACAGGACAAATGTTTCTCAATCATTGAAGTTTGCTAAATATTGTGTGTCCACTAATCGCATATTGTTGTCTTTGTCGTAATTGGTTTAAAGATTTTGTATGTGTTGGTATTTAGGGCATGTCGCTGAGTGGTGGAGATCAGCAGGGGGCCATTCAGAAACTGACTGATGAGCTGTCTAAAAGATTTCCCAAACTAAGCCAGAATTATTACATCACTACGGATGCAATCGGTGCCATGGCAACAGCAAGTGATCATGGTATTGTATAAATGGTTAGCTAATATCAATTGTGTCAAAAAAGTGAAATAAAAATTCCCAGCAAATCTATTTGACATTTTTCAAATTAGACAGTTGTATGTCTTCTATTCTGAACTGCAGTTGTGAAGTTAATGTGATTACGAATGGACATCTATCTCATTTACAGTCATTTATGTGAATACACGCCCAGATGCTGGTCACAAACTGCATTTCCTGCTTAGTAACCAGTGAATAGTACAATTAGTAATATAATAGTAATATTATTAGTCATTTTATCACAGGAATCCCGTGGTTATACCATGTCAATGACTTTACTTTGTGCATCTGGTTGATTAAAATCAGTTTCCAAAAAACACTGATTTGCAGGAGGCAAGAACACCATGTGGAACTCAGTGTTCCATGGCACGATTACAGACCAATCATTCTCTCTCGAACCCTAACTATTAAAAAGAGATAAGGGAGGACAGGGTGTACTAATAGTATGTGTTTGGTTACTAATTGTAGTCTTCACTTTCATGAAGCCCCCTGTACATTGTATTAATGATTTAACTTTATATGCACAGTTAACAGTTACCATGTGTAAAATGTGCAAATGTTTCATGAACACACTGATGAAATTATGTATGTGACATTTAGTGTAATATGCATTTCTTACAATAATATACAGGGGTTGGACAAAATAACTGAAACACCTGGTTTTAGACCACAATAATTTATTAGTATGGTGTAGGGCCTCCTTTTGCGGCCAATACAGCGTCAATTCGTCTTGGAAATGACATATACAAGTCCTGCACAGTGGTCAGAGGGATTTTAAGCCATTCTTCTTGCAGGATAGTGGCCAGGTCACTACGTGATGCTGGTGGAGGAAAACGTTTCCTGACTCGCTTCTCCAAAACACCCCAAAGTGGCTCAATAATATTTAGATCTGGTGACTGTGCAGGCCATGGGAGATGTTCAACTTCACTTTCATGTTCATCAAACCAATCTTTCACCAGTCTTGCTGTGTGTATTGGTGCATTGTCATCCTGATACATGGCACCGCCACTGGATGCACATGGTCCTCCAGAATGGTTCGGTAGTCCTTGGCAGTGACGCGCCCATCTAGCACAAGTATTGGGCCAAGGGAATGCCATGATATGGCAGCCCAAACCATCACTGATCCACCCCCATGCTTCACTCTGGGCATGCAACAGTCTGGGTGGTACGCTTCTTTGGGGCTTCTCCACACCGTAACTCTCCCGGATGTGGGGAAAGCAGTAAAGGTGTACTCATCAGAGAACAATACATGTTTCACATTGTCCACAGCCCAAGATTTGCGCTCCTTGCACCATTGAAACCGACGTTTGGCATTGGCACGAGTGACCAAAGGTTTGGCTATAGCAGCCCGGCCGTGTATATTGACCCTGTGGAGCTCCCGACGGACAGTTCTGGTGGAAACAGGATAGTTGAGGTGCACATTTAATTCTGCCGTGATTTGGGCAGCCGTGGTTTTATGTTTTTTGGATACAATCCGGGTTAGCACCCGAACATCCCTTTCAGACAGCTTCCTCTTGCATCCACAGTTAATCCTGTTGGATGTGGTTTGTCCTTCTTGGTGGTATGCTGACATTACCCTGGATACCATGGCTCTTGATACATCACAAAGACTTGCTGTCTTGGTCACAGATGCACCAGCAAGACGTGCACCAACAATTTGTCCTCTTTTGAACTCTGGTATGTCACCCATAATGTTGTGTGCATTGCAATATTTTGAGCAAAACTGTGCTCTTACCCTGCTAATTGAACCTTCACACTCTGCTCTTACTGGTGCAATGTGCAATTAATGAAGATTGGCCACCAGACCATGAAACCTCCCACACTAAAATGACAGGTGTTTCAGTTATTTTGTCCAACCCCTGTATATATACACTTATTAGCCATAACATTAAAACCACCTCCTTGTTTCTACACACACTGTCCAGGTTATCAGCTCCGCTTACTATAAGTTACTGGACTGTAGTCCATCTGTTTCTATGCATGCTTTGTTAGCCCCCCTTCATGCTGTTCTTTAATGGTCAGGACTCTCCCAGGACCACCACAGAGCAGGTATTATTTAGGTGGTGGATCATTCTCAGCACTGCAGTGACACTAACATGGTGGTGGTGTGTTAGTGTGTGTTGTGCTGGTATAAGTGGATAAGACAGCAGTGCTGATGGAGTTTTTAAACACCTCACTGTCACTGCTGGACTGAGAATAGTCCACCAACCAAAAACATCCAGCCAACAGCGCCCTGTGGGCAGCGTCCTGTGACCACTGATGAAGGTCTAAAAGATGACCAACTCAAACAGCAGCAATAGATGAGCTATCATCTCTGACTTTACATCTATAAGGTGAATCTAGGTAGGAGTGGACAGTAGTGGACACAGTATTTAAAAACTCCAGCAGCACTGCTGTGTCTGATCTACTCATACCAGCACAACACACACTAACACACCACCACCATGTCAGTGTCACTGCAGTGCTGAAAACAAATAAGCATAAGAAACAAATAGAATTGTTTAATTTGTTAACATATTACATTTTAAAAGCTATTTAAAATATTTTTTTAAAAAGTTGCTTAACATTGGTGGTTGTTGCAAAAATCCAAAAATTAGGTCATGTTTTTCCCAAAAAGAATTTAAGATGTTACAAAACATTGTTACGTACATTCGCCCTCAATTTTACACCCAACATGTTTGTGTTAAATATGTGAAAGTGAAAATACACAGAAATATTTCCAAATAAGTGAAAATTACAAATTAACATAAGCTCTTCTTCTCCTCATAGGTGGTATAGTGCTAATATCAGGAACTGGTTCTAACTGTAAGCTGGTGAACCCTGATGGCACTCAGGTTGGCTGTGGAGGGTGGGGTCACATAATGGGGGATGAGGGCTCAGGTAACTATCAGTACTACTTCTTTTAACATTATTACTAATATCAAAAGCTTTACTAAGATTTTTCTCATTGTGCTTGTCTCTAGCATACTGGATTTCTCACCTTGCTGTAAAAACAGTATTTGATGCCAAAGATAATTTGGTTCCTCCTCCACATGATACTACTTACGTCAAAAAAGCAATGGAGGATTACTTTCAGGTGAGCAATCACTATGTTTGTTTCTGTTTCTTTTGAATGGTTATTTTGTATGAATTGTGCCATTATTTTTACTCCTAGGTGTCAGATTTGATGGGAATGCTTCCCCACTTCTACAGGAACTTTCAGAAATCACACTTCGCTGGGTTCTGTAAAAGACTTGCTGAAGGTATTGTATAGTGAGAAAAAAGATTTTTGTAATTACTCAGCTAAATATTTGAAACTTAGGTGTCGTGTGTGTGTTTTAGGTGCCAATGCAGGTGATGCCCTGTGTCAGCATGTGTTTACCCAGGCTGGTAAAGTACTAGCACAGCACATAGTAGCAGTGCTGCCCAAAGTACACCAGGTTAGATATGTTGCTGATGTGAACCAGTAAACAAAAATACACTTGATAACCATGCCACATAAACATATCATTTAAACTCACACTGTGTCTTGGTTTCTCTCTGCATCTGCCCCTGGTTAAGGAGCTTTTCTCAGGTCAGCTTGGCTTGCCCATTCTCTGTGTTGGATCTGTATGGCTTAGCTGGGACCTTTTGAAGGATGGTAAGTATTGAAAAAAGAAAGTGTATTTACACTGTTAAAAATTAAGGAAACATGTAATCATCGCAGCATAACACCAGATCAGTTAAATCTGTCAATTTTATGTGCTTGGGTGCAAATAAAAGTAAAAACGGATGCACTAGAGAGGCAACAGCAAGACAACCACCAAAAATGGAAAGGTTTTGCAGGTGGTGGCCACAGACAATTACTCTCTCGTTCCTGACTGATTCTTCTCCTGTGTCATTACTGGTAGCATGAGGCATTACCTGCAGCCCATTCGGGTTGCGTAGGTAGTCCAGCTCCTCCAGAATGGCACATTGATACGTGCCATGGAAAGAAGATTTGCGTGTCTCTCAGCACAGTCTCAAGAGCATAAGCAAAAATGGTATCTGCTTCTTTGTGAGAGGAAGAACAGGAGGAGCACTACCAGAGCTTTACAAAATGACTTTCAGCAGGCTACTGGTGTGCATGTTTCTGACTAAATTGTAAAAAACAGCCTTCATGAGGGTCCAGTGTCCTCTAGTGGAGGCTTGTGCTCACAACCCAGCACTTTGCAGCTCGATTGGGATCACCAGAGAACATCAGAATAAGCAGGTCTGCCTTTGGCCCCCACATTCTCTTCACAGATGCTAGTGTTGATGCCATTGACTGGCCCTTATGTTCCCCAGACCTGAATCTAATTGAGAACCTTTGGGGTGTAATGTATCAGTGCATCTGAAGTAGCACCACAGACTATCCAGGATCTTACCGATGCCCTAACAGTGCAGTGTGAATTACAACCTCATTATGGCTGATTAAGTGTAAATTGATGGCACTTGCAAATATACACTGTACATTAAAAAAAAATCCACAACTCAAAGTGCACAAACACAAGGGGTCTTTTCCATGCAAATATCAATTGGTCAGTTTTTGGTCAATTTTGAGTTCTTCATAAGGTCAAGTATAATTGCCATTTTATTAGAATGCTAAGTGTCTGTTGGAAAAGCATTAATGTGCTTTGCCTGGTTTATTTGTGTGTATACAAAAACATACGGTGATATAATATATAGTGTAAATGGTTGTATTTACATTTTTAGTGCTGGGTTTCAGAGGGAGGCAGAGAGTCATTTTTACTTGCTTAATAATTGTGAATGACTAAAGCTTAATCCCTTACTGGTTGAAACATGATTCCATTCATGGTGCATCATCATTATTATGGTATGGCCTTGTGTCTGAACATAGGATCAGTTAATACATTGTGGTAATGGAATTCATTGGATGAATAGTTATGTATGCTAGTAGAAGTACAATTAAAGCAAAAGAATGTCAATACATCACATCCTGCACGTTTGCCTAAATTGGTTTCTACAGGCAAAAAAAGTTTGGTTAGTTTGGAAGTTAAAACATTACTGCTTTTCCATAGAACTCATTTACAGTTGTAGTAGTTGCATACAAGAAAGCTTATATATTAAAGGTTATTTTAAGTATTAAAGTAGTAAAACCCATTTCTGCCATTCAACATCAGCATGGTGTGAAACCTACAGGTCCTTCTCAAAAAATTAGCATATTGTGATAAAGTTCATTATTTTCCATAATGTAATGATAAAAATTAAACTTTCATATATTTTAGATTCATTGCACACCAACTACACACGCGAGACAGATCTTAATGCTGCCAACCAAGCACCATCACACAAAAGCAGCATCACACAAAAGCAGCTTAGGTTTTACATTTTATGTTTTACACTTTTTACATTAAACGAGCTATTAACCTAATCATCTGAATCAACGAATTAACTCTAAACACCTGCAAAAGATTCCTGAGGCTTTTAAAAACTCCCAGCCTGGTTCATTACTCAAAACTGCAATCATGGGTAAGACTGCCGACCTGACTGCTGTCCAGAAGGCCATCATTGACACCCTCAAGCAAGAGGGTAAGACACAGAAAGAAATTTCTGAACGAATAGGCTGTTCCCAGAGTGCTGTATCAAGGCACCTCAGTGGGAAGTCTGTGGGAAGGAAAAAGTGTGGCAGAAAACGCTGCACAACGAGAAGAGGTGACCGGACCCTGAGGAAGATTGTGGAGAAGGGCCGATTCCAGACCTTGGGGGACCTGCGGAAGCAGTGGACTGAGTCTGGAGTAGAAACATCCAGAGCCACCGTGCACAGGCGTGTGCAGGAAATGGGCTACAGGTGCCGCATTCCCCAGGTCAAGCCACTTTTGAACCAGAAACAGCGGCAGAAGCGCCTGACCTGGGCTACAGAGAAGCAGCACTGGACTGTTGCTCAGTGGTCCAAAGTACTGTTTTCGGAAATCAAGGTGCCAGAGTCTGGAGGAAGACTGGGGAGAAGGAAATGCCAAAATGCCTGAAGTCCAGTGTCAAGTACCCACAGTCAGTGATGGTCTCAGGTGCCATGTCAGCTGCTGGTGTTGGTCCACTGTGTTTTATCAAGGGCAGGGTCAATGCAGCTAGCTATCAGGAGATTTTGGAGCACTTCATGCTTCCATCTGCTGAAAAGCTTTATGGAGATGAAGATTTCATTTTTCAGCACGACCTGGCACCTGCTCACAGTGCCAAAACCACTGGTGAATGGTTTACTGACCATGGTATTACTGTGCTCAATTGGCCTGCCAACTCTCCTGACCTGAACCCCATAGAGAATCTGTGGGATATTGTGAAGAGAAAGTTGAGAGACACAAGACCCAACACTCTGGATGAGCTTAAGGCCGCTATCGAAGCATCCTGGGCCTCCATAACACCTCAGCAGTGCCACAGGCTGATTGCCTCCATGCCACGCCGCATTGAAGCAGTCATTTCTGCAAAAGGATTCCCGAACCAAGTATTGAGTGCATAACTGAACATAATTATTTGAAGGTTGACTTTTTTTGTATTAAAAACACTTTTCTTTTATTGGTCGGATGAAATATGCTAATTTTTTGAGATAGGAATTTTGGGTTTTCATGAGCTGTATGCCAAAATCATCAGTATTAAAACAATAAAAGACCTGAAATATTTTAGTTGGTGTGCAATGAATCTAAAATATATGAAAGTTTAATTTTTATCATTACATTATGGAAAATAATGAACTTTATCACAATATGCTAATTTTTTGAGAAGGACCTGTAATTGCCCAGTGCAGCCACAGGAAGTCTGATATATATAAAACCATGCTCAGGTTGACTGCACACTGTGGTGAGTCTGTGGCTTCCTATTTTCTCAGGTTTTACTCAGGTCCTCTCAGAGACCAAGAAGTCTGGTTACAACCATTTTCAGAAGTACAGTCTTCTCACACTGCGTCAGTCATCTGCTGTAGGTGGTGCCAAGCTGGGAGCCCAGAAGGCTGGTGCTGTATTGCCACTGGACTACTCCACTAGTGCCAGTGTGTTTTTCAGTCACTCTTTCTCCAATCAGTGATCACTACAATGAGGGATAATAAGGACACATTAAAATAAAATAGCCTTTTTTTAATGAAGGTTAATCTGCCTCATTGCAGTTGAGCAAAATCAGAAAGGTTATCCCCAATCACTTCTACTTGTAGACTTTTATAATTGTTTTAAATGGTGCTTCTACTTTAGATACTTCATACAACTCAGATTTACCCATAATTTCTTTTTGTAACATTTGAGAGGGACAATGAGGGAAATGATAGCAAAAGCATTTTGTTTACATAAAAATAATGGTTATATGGAACAAGTTTATATGTCACATTCCTTTTATCTTTGTCATTAAACACAAATCAGTGGAAATGTACTGTACACTGATCAGCCATAACATTAAAACCGCCTCCTTGTTTCTATACTCACTGTACATTTTATCTTCTTCACTTACCATATAGAAGCACTTTGTAGTTCTACAGTTACTGACTGTAGTCCATCTGTTTCTTTGCATGCTTTGCTAGCCCCCTTTCATGCTGTTCTTCAGTGGTCAGGACTCTCACAGGACCACTACAGAACAGGTATTATTTGGGTGGTGGATCATTCTCAGCACTGCAGTGGCACTGGGAGAGTCCTGATCATTGAAGAACAGCATGAAAGGGGGCTAACAAAGCATGCAGAGAAACAGATGGATTACAGTCAGTAATTGTAGAACTACAAAGTGCTTCTATATGGTAAGTTGATCTGATAGAATGGACAGTGAGTGTAGAAACAAGGAGGTGGTTTTAATGTTATGGCTGATCAGTGTATATGAATGTCTAGAGCAGTAGAGAATAAAACTGGTAATTATCTGGTAGATGTGTATTCTTTTCTGTGCTAATGATAAATTACCATTAAAAATCTTTTTAATAAAAATATATTTATACAGTGTTTCAATTTCCTAATATAAAAACTCTGCAATACTCTTAAAGACTCACAAATCACTATAATATACAGAAGAAATGTACCATACAATCTGATCTAATCCTAATTACATTTGTGATTAGTATTTTATTTATACTAGCCTGGGGGTGCAGTAGTCTAATATGCTAGCCCACCACCAGTAGCTATAATCTAGTCTGGCATCTACACAGACATGATTGGTATTTTTAAAGAGGGGTGGAATCGGAGTGGACGCGTCTATAAATAGGATAAACCGGTTGACAAAAATTAGAACTAATGTGGATTTGTGTAAAATGCCATTTTTAACAAACATGATTAGACTGCAGGTCCCAGTGTAAAAATTAACTCTTCTGACTTAATGATTAGCTAATGTTGTTCAGAGTAGCTTTGAGTTACCGTTTTCAAAACGTTTGTCATATTTAACTGTAATAAACTGCTGTAAACTGGACTGAGTTAAAATAATCACTTATGCCGTTCAGGTGGCGCGGCGGTAAAAACACACACTTGCGCACCAGAGCTGGGATTTCGAATACATCGTATTGAATCTCAACTCTGCCATCCAGCTGGGCTGAGCGGCCACATGAAAAACAATTGGCCTGTTGTTCATATAGGGGTGGGGTATTAAGCCGGATAGGGTCTCCTCATAACTGATGCACTGTGACCTCTGCTGGCTAATTGATGGCTCCTGCACAGAGGTAGGGAAAGAGTGCGGATCAGGGTGTGTACACAAGGCTGATTCGCATATATGCACTCGCCTAGTGTGGGTGACAAAATGCATACGGCTGCTGCCCACATGTGGGTTAGCTTTGTTCTCCTCAAGTCATCAGAGTGGATGTTGGCATTAGTGGAGAGGAAGCATGACGCAATCGGGCAATTGGACACGCTAAGAAGTCGGGAGAAAATGCATAAACAAAATATTTAAAAAAAAAGAATCATTTATAATGCAAAACTTGTTCTGGTCCAGCCATTTATGTTTGTTATAGCATTCATGTAGGCATGTCATCACCATGCCAACAGTACATTATCTTACCACATCACTGGTAGCTTCCCCACTGCCATCCAGTCCCACACAAAGTCCCTAATGTAACCCAGAAGGTGCTGGCTCCGGCTTTCTGAGAACTAAACTGGAGCTTGGATGTCTCTAGGGCCTTATGGTGCTGGCAAAAAGGAAGAACTACGGCATCCTACAGCTAGGAGCGATGTAGTGACCGGTCAGCATGTCCCTTTTTGTAATTTGCAATAAAAGCAAGAATCACATTTCCTAAAACACTCCAAAAGTTGGTACAGAGGCATGTTTACCAATGATGCTTTGTTACAGCTTTCCTGTTTATTTAACTTTTTAATCACTTGGGAAGAGCTGCATAACAGTCTATGGTCACTGTTGTCTGATTCTCCTCTTCATGGCATGCCATACATTTTTAATAGTAGACAGATCTGAACTGCAGGCATGCCAGTTAAGCACATGCACGCTGTGTCTACAAAGCAACGCTGTTGTAGTGCATGATTAATGCCTGGAATTGTCTTGCTGAAATAACCATGGAGTTCCCAGGAAAAGACATCACCTTGATGGTAGCCTGTGTCTCTCCAAAATCTCAGTATACTCCTCAATGTCAACAGTACCTTCACATGTATGCAAGTCACTTATGCCATGACAGATGTTGGTTTTGGCCCTTTTTGTTAATAACAGTCTGGATTATACTTTTATATCTTTGGGACAGACAACTGGACACCCAAAATCATGTTAAAACATGGACTCATCTGACCACAGCACCCATTCCCCTCTGAGATGAACCCAGGCCCAGAGATGGTCCTGCATATAATTGATTTATGACTTTCTCTGTGTAATACGAGTTTCAGGTTGCAAGTGACAACAGTTTTCCAAAAAATACTCCTGAGCCAATGTGGCTATATTTATCTCAGTATCATGATAGTTTCCCATGCAATGCTGACTGAGGGCTCCAAGGTCACACATTTTCAGCAGTGATTTCTGGCCGTGCTTTACACAAAGATCACAAAGAATTCATGAAAAGATTTACATGTTTGGTATAAACAAATGTCTTCTGAGTTCTTTTTTTCCCTGTATTGTGTTTGGCTCTGACCAGACTGCCAGTTGCTACTGATAATCTACCACCACCATATTTTACAGTTGGGTTGGCATCACATACAGTGGTGTTCAAAAAAATAGCAGTCCAACACCATTAACCTGATAAATCACTGTTTTTAGTAGAAGTGATTTTTCTACATAGCAAAAAATTTACTTGAAAGTGTAGTAGAGTAATAAAAACAAAACAAACCCAACAATTACGACATGCATGCCAATCATTCTGAGTAATCGAAGCATTGATTGAAAGAGGGTTTTCAAAATAATAGCAGTGAGGAGTTCAATTGGTGAAGTCATTCATTCTGCAGAAGAACGGGTGTCAATTTTGGCCCTTATTTAATGTAGGAGGGTGGCAAATGTTGCACAGGTTGGTCATAGCTCATTTCCTTTTGAAATACTGGGTAAAATGAGTTGTTCCAGACATTGTTCTGATGAACAGCGTACTTTGATTAAAAAGTTGATTGTAGAGGGAAAAAACATACAGAGAAGTGCAGCAAATTATTGGCTGCTCAGCTAAAATGCCTTAAAGTGACAACCAAAACCTGAAAGACGCAGAAGGAAGCGTGGAACTACTGTTCAAATGGATCAGAGAATAGCCAGAATGGCAAAGGCTCAGCCAATGATCACCACCAGAAAGATCAAGGAACATCTGAAGTTACCAGTGAGTACAGAAGATGATTAAGTGAAGCCAATTTACCAGCAAGAACTCCTGCAAAGTCCCGTTGTTAAGAAAAAGACGTTTCCTGAATGGGTTCAAATTTGCCAAAGAACACATTGACTGTTCCAAAGAGAAATGGCTGAACATTTGTGGACTGATGAAAGCAAAATTGTTTTTTTTGGGTCTAGTGGCCGTAGACAGTATGTCAGACGACCCTCGAGCACTGAATTCGAGCCACAGTACACTGTGAAGACAGTAAAGCATGGTGGTACAAAATGATGATATGGGGATGTTTTTCATACCATGGTGTTACGCCTATTTATCACATAAGAGGGATCATGGATCATTTTAAATATATCAGAATACTTGAGATCATCATGTTGCCCTATGTCGAAGAAGAAATGCCCTTAAAATGGGTGTTTCAACATGACAATGACCCAAAACATCTTGGTTACAAACAAGATTGAGGTAATAGAGTGACCAGCCCAATCCCCTGACTTCAATCCCATAGAGAACTTGTGTTCTGATATCTGAAATGCGTTCTTTTGAGGCAAAACCCAAAATTGCAGAAGAACTGTGGAATGTAGTCTAATCATCCTGGACTGGAATAGCTGTTCAGAGGTGCCAGAAGTTGGTCGACTCCATGCAACACAGATCTCAAAAACAATTGTTATGCCACTAAATATTAGTTCAGTAATTTTAAGTAAAGTGAAACCTCAAACATTTTTTCATGTTATAGATACATTTTTTTAGTTTTTAAAGAAAAATGCTGCACTGCTATTATTTTGAACAGCCTAATATTCATTTTTCTTAATTTTCTGTAAAGGATTAACACAAACTGGCTACATTTTGTTAATGTTTTGATTTAGAATTGAAAGTGTAGTATTTTCAGTGCGTTTGCATTTATGGAAATAAAAGTTATTATAATGATTGTGCTTTATTCACTTTTTTAAAGTCACTGCTATTTTTTTGAACACTACTGTAAGAGTGACCAGCTCAATCCCCTGACCTCAATCCCATAGAGAACTTGTGGGCTGATATCTGAAACATGTTTTTTTGAGGCAAAACCCAAAATTGCAGAAGAACTGTGGAATGTAGCCTAATCATCCTGGACTGTAATACCTGTTCAGAGGTGCCAGAAGTTGGTCGACTCCATGCAACACAGATCTCGGAAACAATTGTAATGCCACTAAATATTCGTTCAGTAATTTAAACTAAAGTGAAACCTCAAACATTTTTAGTTTATAGATACTGTACATTTTTTTAGAAAAATGCTGCACTGCTATTTTTTTGAACAGCCTAATATTCATTTTTCTTAATTTTCTGTAAAGGATTAACACAAACTGGCTACATTTTGTTAATGTTTTGATTTAGAATTGAAAGTGTAGTATTTCAGTGCATTTGCATTCATGGAAATAAAAGTTATTAGAATGATTTTGTGCTTTATTCACTTTTTTAAAATCACTGCTATTTTTTTTTAACACCACTGTACATGTTTGGTATAAACAAATGTCTTCTGACTTCTTACGTTTTTTTTTCCTGTATTGTGTTTGGCTTGAATTTTTAGCAGACGGTTTTAACCAAAGCGACTTTCTGTATTGTGATCATACTCTCTCAGCAATTAAGGGTCAAGGGCCCAACAGTGACAACCTGGCAGTGGTGGGGCTTGAACCAGCAACCTTTTGATTACTAGTCCAGTACCTTAACCACTAGGCTACAACTGCCCAGCTGCCAAGGTTTCAGATAAATTCTCAGGTATTCACAGCTGTGATTTTTGTAATTGTAGTACAAGCCTGAGTCCAGACCTGTTCATTTACATGTATGTAAAACAGATATGCACATGCCCAGTTCAGCTTCAAATGTTCTAACAAATGTACAACACACTACAAAGCGAATCTGTTAATTGCTGTAAACGAACTCTGATACTGAATGATGCTGATTGAGTCTGTGCTTGTGGGCTTCTGGTTTTTTTAAAAAAAATCTTTCTTCAACTATGTTGATATACAATTACAACAGCAGATTTTTTGCTTTGTCTCCTATATAAACATATATGAAGTGTGCAGGGTAATTATGGACATTTGTAAAAATACTCAAGTGCATATATAAATGGCCAAAAACATGGGATATAGGATGAGACATACTATAGTACAACCTATATTTTCTAAGATTAACGTCCCAGCATAAAAATATCCACAAGCATCCTGCTAAAATGATTCAATATAGGACTGAAAGACCAGTAGGCATAAAAATTACTCAGTGTACCAACATTTTTATATTTATTTTTTTTCTTTTCTTCAAGTAATCGCATTCTTGCATGTAATTTCTACTCACGCAAAATAATGTTTTCTTGTGAATACTTTCAACCTTTTCTGGCCAGTCTACACAAACTGGATTTTCCAATCATAATTTCCCTTTCAACACCCCACCCTTAGTTATGGGGTACTTATCCAAAAGCACCTCATCCAAAAACAGACACAAATCTCCCCTATAAAAAGCAGGCAAGGAAAAATAAACTAAATACACAATTCGGCAAAGACTTCTACTCGAGTGCTGGGGTGATCTGTCATTCAAGGTAGAAAGAAATGAAATGCTTTTGTATAGAGTACAACATTAGGCTGTCATGGCACCTCCTAGAGGCTTCATCTAAACTCTTTGCCCTTGGTTTACATGTAAGAAATGGAAAAATAAAAAAGCTTATAAACAAGCCCTCCTCCCTTCCCCGAATTCCCTCACCCTCCTCTGCTTTTCAAGCCCCTCATAGCTCTGTGTGGACATATTTATAAGAATGTATGGATGGCTGTGACAATCCCAGCCAGAATAAGTCTTTGTGCATATAAGAGGGTTCCAATCCAGAGGGTGAGGCCGAGTCCTAGTATTTTACTCCCGGGACAAACTCCTTGGCTTCAGGATTTAAGCTGCTCTTGCGCTGAAAACAGAACAAAGGGGGAGAACTAATGTTAGATATCATTTAGTAAGTTACATTTTACTGGAACATAGCTTGCTACATACTACTGAATACAATATCTGCTTAATACATTTAACAGAGAACATGAAAATAGGACATTGAAATCTTAATCGCATAAATCACATCTCCCTGCTACTGTAACAAACTTCAGCTGTGTGTATACTGTTTAATAACTTTCATGATGCAAAACTGTGCATCTGCTAAATCTATTTCAGATATTTAATTATTATTATTATTTATAAGGATTTTAACTTCATGTTTTACACACTTTTGGTTACATGACAGGACAGGTTGTCGTTTTATTCTTAACGACATGTCAGCTGCTATGGCTGTTATCATGGCTAGCTAATGGTCTTTAAAAGTCAAAGTGGTTGGGACAGAACAGGTAATTACTGGTTACACAAGATTCATCACTTCAAGCTAAATTACATTTTGTATCTCAAGTTCACCTCACTTGCACGTCTTTGGACTGGGGGAAACTGGAACAGACATGGGAAGAACATGCAAATTCCACCCAGAAAGGTCTCAGACCTTCTCTATCTGGGAATTGAACCCAGGGTGTTCTTGCTGTATGGCGACAGTGCTACCCACTTAGCCACCCTCCCCCATTTCAGTTAAAAAAAGATTACAATTTTCAAAGCTACTTTAGCCTCAATTTTCCACAAAAACACACAGCAGCTATTTTTGAGGTCAAATCTATTATTTATTATCAGTTAGATAACATCCAGAACACTACAGCTGTCATGCACCACTATATGACTGTAAACATTACTGAAGCTTGTCAATTTGTCTGCTAAAGCTTAATCTCAGTTTGTGGTAAACTGCACAGTGTGTGCTGCTTCAGGTAGGTAGGCAGGTTGCAAACAGCAAGTAAGCTATTTACTAAGAACTGACCCCAAAATATCAGTTGTTGTAGGTGCAACAGTTTCTAATATACAGATTTAATCATTTTTGCATAGCTGCCAAAATTAGGAAGGTTAGCACTCATCAGGCCAGCTGGCAAAGTGGCCTAGCTGCTGCTTTTGTCAATAATAGAACATGCAGTTAAATGTGCCATTTCGAGGTACCTTTTGATAGATACTAAGTGTATGATTTGAAAGCTTTAAGATCCTGTAACAGTGGTGCCAACATGCCGTGGGCTCAACGCCAGTCTAGACAAACTAAGCTTGTCCAATCTTGTTCAAAGCTTACCACAATCTCTTCTGCATTGTTGTCGTTGTTGATGGACAGACCATTGAGTTGCTGTTGGATCTGTCCTACACCTGGGGTGAGGTCCCTCGCTGGAATAAACCAATCCTGATCTTCTTCATCCAACATCTCTTGAAAACAGCGCTCCAGAAACTCTTGCTCCAACAGCTCTTCCTCTACCTGAAAAAGAATAATAATGAACACACTAATTAAGGTGTACTAAACCATGAAGTACTTGCAGCGATATTCCCACCCTTAACAAAAGTATGGGTGTGTTTGTTTACACTACTGTGGGATGAGAGCATTTTATTCTGTAAAAGAATTGTTCCTCTACCTGTACTAACAGGGTTCCAGCAGATGTGTGTTCTTAGACTGTTGTTGGTTTGTACTTGAGTGAGGAAATGTTTCCCGTTTACTAAGAAAGCACTACTAATCTTATGGATAAGTTAGTTGTATGGATAAGAGCGTCTGCTAAATGCTGTAAATGTAAACAAGATGCTGCCTGTCACCAAATTAAGCATTCAAAATCAAAGCAAAACAACAGGAGCTGAAGACATACTGAAAAATGAGTTCTACAACACCCATACAGGTGCACAAACTTCACTAAACAGACAAATAAGGTTTTTATATTACAAATGCATGTGTGCACAGACCTGCCGGTTGTACTCCTCCTCGTTCTCCATCCACATAAACTCTGCAAATGGGTTGGCGTCTCCCTCTCCATGCCCATTGGCTATAAACTCCTTTCCATCTTTCCCTGGAGCACCACCCCCTGGCGTTTTAGCTACATTGGGTCCATTCATGTCTGTAGGCTCTGAAAATGAAAAAGTAAAAGGACAATCAGGCATAGCAAACACCACTGATGACGACAATCACAGTAACAAACCATTTGCTGTGCCAGTCCAAATTGTACTGTTGCTTTAATTATCCTTGTCTAGAACTCAGTTGGAGTGTACCTGCTGCAATCTGAATTGACATATTTTGGAAAGGCACGAATCTGGGGTCAATAAAGGTCGACAATTAAGACTGCATTGTTAGAACAAAGACCAAGCCATACAGTCCAAGGAACTGTGGATATCTGTAATCAAACTGTGATAGGCATAGATCAGTGCAAAGATATAAACCAATATCCAATGCTTTGAGTGTGCCCAGGACCACCATGGCCTAAACAACTGTGAAATGTAGCAAGCTTGGCTCAACCTTGAACCCTCCTTGAATTGACTGTCCAGCCAAATTGGACATCCAGACAAGAATGTTTTAGGTAAGAAAGAAACCCTCAATCAAATACAATGTGTGCAAAAAAATCACAAATGGGTTGGAGTACTTTCTGAATCCACTGTCAGAATCACTTAAAGAACTAGAAATTTTAATCTGTTCCAAAAGACAAATGCTGAAGATAAAATATTTTGTGTTGCACAAGAGTGCTTTCTGATGCGTTACTAGTATAATCCTTTATTTGAGCACCGAGCAGGCAAGCATTCATCTTTATAAAGCTTTGATTTACTAAAGCATGTATCTTGAAGTACAGCTTCAAGATCAAATCCCTTTTTTAAATAGAAATTCATCATTGTACGGTCAGCAAAAACACATCTGAAATCAATGTGAAGCTTGCAACGTGTCAGTATCCAGAGGGGAAATCTTAGCTCCCAGGTCTAAAGTGAGGCGAAAGTGTGCAGTGTAGGAGGACGGATCAATAACAGAATGTATCAGACAGATAAATGTCACAGTACAGAAGTATCTAGTTGCAGAGTTCTCTGCAATGAATACAGATTTCAAGTACCTTATATGCGCCAGTTAACCTGCACTTGAATCGGCATTGATAATATCTATGAAATAGGCATTCAAAACATAAATCCATGTGTAACGAACAACTCATTACAAGCACTAAACAATCTAATACCATAAACAAAGATGCAGTCTATTTTAAAGATCTCTATTTTAGATAAGTGCAGCTATTATAAGACGATAAGCAGGGGTCTGTCTTTATACTGGAACATGATGCAAAATATCCACATCAATATCCTCATGCTCTCAATTGGAATTGAAGCATCAGCTATTGGAAGTTAATTTATACTGCATTTATCAAACGACTACTGTATGACAAGTTAATGGACTTGTAAGCCAAGTTCTAAGTTTAATGAAACATGAAAATTATGAGACCATCTATGCAGATTAATTTGTAAAGAATCATGACTGTCACAACAAAAAGGACATGTTATTACTTATTCCAACTAACCTACACACTAAACTGTTAATCATGTAAAGCAGCAAAAGTATAGTGTAGAATGGCATTAATGGATTCCTGATGTGCTTTGCAATTTTTTGAAAGAACACACGTCATGGCCACTGTGCTTTTGTTACAGTTAGCCTTTATAAGTAATATTTAGCAACCCCACCCAATGATTACCGTAAACTTTTAATTTCTAGTTTTAAGCAAGAAGAGGAAACAAACATTTCTCTACACACGTTCTTGTGCATTACGCAATGGAGTTTCACAGTGGTGATTATGTTCTGTTAACTTTAAGGGTTTGGTGAAGTGTGATACTAATTTGTGATGGTAATTTGAAGCATTCACCGATTTTCCTAAGGGTTTAGGGTTTGCTCATTTTTTTTTTTTAAATGCATTTTTTCCCGCAATTTTCCTCCCAATCTAGTCATACCCAATTACTAGGGATGTCCCAATCCGATCTCACAGATCGGGATCAAGGCCGATCAAGGCATTTTTAACTGATCGGAAATCGGCTTTACTAATGCCGATCATAACCCGATCTTTTGTTTTACGTCAGCATGTCCGCTGTGTGGAAATACTTTAAACTGGAAAGTGAAACAATTCCAACAGCAGTGTAATGTCTGCACTGCGAGCGTTTCACGAGGCGGTGGGAGCAGAGCTGCGTTCATTACTGTAGAATTTTACTGTTTATATGGTGTGTGAGTCGAGGATCACTCCGGTTTACAAAACAATAACTTTTAATCCGAGTATGAAAACTTCAGGACCATAACATACAGCTTTTACGAGTTTACGTGTTACAAGACTGAACGACATCTCAGTATCAAGCACTCTGATTGGCTTAGTTATGTAACCGAGCGTCGTAGTGATGCACTTGCTTAATAAAGAAATAAATACACGGTATATTCACAAATTGTCGGGAGCATAACACTTTATTAACTTCTTCTGTTCCGAATAGCGGACAGCTAGAGCCGAGCACGCTATCCCATGCACTATGGAAGCCCCAAAGGGTCAAAACACACTCACTTTGCGTAGACCCGTCCATCAAACCATCGTCACAATACAAGCACTTTAAGAACTGGCTTTCCTTCATAACAAAAGAGTGACTTTCCATTTTATTTTGGTATTCAGGTTTTACTGTAATGCTGTTAAGTAACTTATTTGTTTTTTTATATTCAAGTTAAGCTGCTACACCACTTGTGAGTGGAGATTTTTGTTCATTTTTAGTGCATCACTGCATTAAACAGAATTATGTTCTTTGAATATAAAGTTCAAAGTGAAACTGTAATTATCTCACTTCATTTTTACTACAATGCTGCACTAGGTTTGTTTACTTTGATTTTGTAAAAGAACATTAAGCAATAGCTTGGATGCAGGCAATTTTTTTTTCCTACAGCACTGCAGAGCTATTCAGTTGTTAAACATGTACATTGGATTAATTTGAATAACTGTAATGTACTTGAAGTGTGCACTGTGTGAACAGTATTATCTAGTTCTTATCTAGACAATATCTAGAAAATACAAGTATCGGTTTGAGAATCGGTATCGGATCGGGATCAAAATTAAAGATCGGGAACAAAAAAACTTGATCGGGACATCCCTACCAATTACCCAATCACATTTCATTTCCATGTCCAGCTGCTGACCTCCACTCCTAAACAAGGAGAGCTGTAAATTTCACACTCCCCGACTGCTCATATAAAGATCCGTATTATGCACCGATCTCCATTATCCCAGTCTCTATGCAGGCACCATTGATTAGACCATAGGGGCCATTACTGCAGAGGTTATGAGGAATCCCTTCCAGCATTCCCATGCTCAGACAAGCCAATCACTGTTCGTATAGGTTCCCGGGCTGCCGATAGCAAAAACAAGATTTAAACTCGTTGAACAAGTTTGAGATGTCAGCTCTGGTTTGCTTTTTTGTTTTTTTACTTTTACGGCAGTGTGTGTCAGGAGAAGATCTGCCCATTAAGCTTGTGTAGGCCAAGAATCATGCTCTGAAGAGACCTCCGTGAAGCTGGCCCCCCATGTGGTCAGAAATGGAATATAAATATTATTATTCGTTTGTGCTGCGTTTGTGCTGGTTTGTGCCGTAGGAATCATCGTTTGTGCTGGCACCGTTTTAGAGAAATTAAGTATTATATTTTATTACCCGTGACGTCACTCAGCCCCCCATCAGAGCCCAAATTGCACCAAAAGCATCTCATTCGTTTGTGCTGCGTTTGTGCTGGTTTGTGCTGCTAAAAGAAACATTTGTGCTTTTTTAATTCTCAAGTTATTACGCTATAAATATTACACCCGTGACGTCACCAGCCCCCCCATTAACGTCCAAATTGCACCAAAAGCACCTCATTCGTTTGTGCTGCGTTTGTGCTGGTTTGTGCTGCTAAAAGAAATATTTGTGCTGTTTTAATTTTAAAGTTATTACGCTATAAATATTACACCTGTGACATCACCAGCCCCCCATTAACGTCCAAATTGCACCAAAAGCATCTCATTCGTTTGTGCTGCGTTTGTGCTGGTTTGTGCTGCTAAAAGAAATATTTGTGCTGGTTTAATTTTAAAGTTATAAAGCTATAAATATTACACCTGTGACATCACCAGCCCCCCATTAACGTCCAAATTGCATCAAAAGCATCTCATTCGTTTGTGCTGCGTTTGTGCTGGTTTGTGCTGCTAAAAGAAATATTTGTGCTGTTTTAATTTTAAAGTTATAAAGCTATAAATATTACACCCGTGACGTCACCAGCCCCCCATTAACGTCCAAATTGCACCAAAAGCACCTCATTCGTTTGTGCTACGTTTGTGCTGGTTTGTGCTGCTAAAAGAAATATTTGTGCTGTTTTAATTTTAAAGTTATAAAGCTATAAATATTACACCCGTGACGTCACCAGCCCCCCATTAACGTCCAAATTGCATCAAAAGCATCTCATTCGTTTGTGCTGCGTTTGTGCTGGTTTGTGCTGCTAAAAGAAATATTTGTGCTGGTTTAATTCTACAAATATTGGTCCAGTGGCGTCAGTAGGTGTGTGTCAACTTTTGACAGGTAGTGTATTCAGTAGATGTCACTCACCAATGATGAATGCAATACTAATTGAAATGCAAGACACAGAATATCAAGAAGTGGGTTATGTTTAGTATGAATGTAAAAACAGTTACAATTAATTAATTACAAAATTGTTAAAGACAGAACGTAAACATGTGATACAAAATAGAAACATTGTAGGTTAAACAATCTAGTTCACAATTGATGACTGATCATTTTTTTTATGGCATCCAGCCATAAAAGTAAAGACTATCAGTCCTTTGTATAAAATACAACATGTGGTTGAATTTTTGTGTTTTCAGGGGCTGTCATGACGCGATTACAAAAGTCATCATATCGCTCCCAGACAAAGTATGACCTCCTGCAGTAGGCCACATAGTGTCCAAGAGTGTCTTTTGGCCCTGGGAGAAATGCCACAATGCCTCTGAGTGTGAACGAGTCTTTGCTCAGACTAATGTTGATGGGGAATTCACTTAGTGGGAAACTGCATTCTGCTGCTGTTTCAATGTACAGTGCTGGACCACTTGCATAACTGTGCGTGACCAAACCATTGCACATAAATTTCAGTGCTGATGGATGTTCTGTTTTTAAACTGTCTGGACACTTTTCAGGAGACTTCAGTGGCTGAAGACATTTTGATGGCTCCAGCCTCAGACCTGCTTCAAGTGCAGCCTGAAGCCCTCTCATTCCTTCTGTATTTAAAATATCGACATTGACTGGAATCAGAGGAATTTCTCTTGAGCGTACCAAACTACGGCTGCAGTATGGAGAGGAGCACTGACTTTTGCTTGTGACACTTGGCGTATGCTTCATTGTTGAGGTGATAAAGTGAGCGATGTTGCATTCTGCATTTACCTGCTCCACACCTGACTTAAGTTGAACAGAGTTAAATATGTCTAACAACAATTTTGCCCTCTGTTTGTACACACCCTGTTGTACTCCTCTTATGGTTGTGGTCTTAACCAAATTGAACAATTCAACATTGTCTTGCTGTTCAGTTACATAGGAGCTAAAATTTTCACTGTCACAGAAGGCACAGCAGAGACACTGGCAGAAGGAGTCAAAGGCACAGGTATTGATCACGCTCACAAGTGTTTTGTCTACTTTAATGGGCTGTTTTGCAGAGTAATTGCCATTTTTTAAAACACCAATTTGGGTTCTTTGTTTTTTAAGAGATGAATCAACATGTAGCCACTCTGGACAGTGTACAAGGTATGATGATTTTCTCTTTTTCAATGGCAGACCAAGGCCTCTCCAATTTTCAATCGGAGACTCCTGTTCCATTAAGTCTTCTGTAGACTGCTGTATTTGTTTGTTCTCCTGAATCAACTGATCTTTCATGTTTGCAGGATGTCCACATTCATTTGACTTTGATATTGTTTTCTCATTATTTGCAGATGTGGCTGCTGAAGAAAGTCTCATGGTCCCTTCAATGAACCCAAGGTGTCGAGTGATGAAGCGGTCTACTCGAATTGGCAAACTTTCATGTTTGAAGAGGCCGTACTTCAAATTTTTGAATTCAGCTTCAGCATGGGCAGAGCTTGCTGTGATGCTGTCACTTTTGAAAAGTGGAACCATTACACCTGTCCAGAGAGGTAGATAAGAACCTAGTCTTATTAGATGGGGAATAAATTCTGGAAGAAAATGTAAATTATCCCGATCACCGTCGTGAACAGCCAGAATCTTGCTTTCCTCGCAGATGTCAATCACCCACTTCTTAACATCAGTGGTACATTCTGTCACAGGCTCCTGAGTCTTCACTGTGTCCAGACTGTCATCAGTGCATGTGAGTGGATCGTATCCATCAGCAATTCTTTTTTTCAGATTTGTTTTGCAAATCTCTGAGATGACAGGCATGCCCTTTTTGTCATTACCCTCAGACTCACTCAGTGCAACAATTGCAATAGAGTGTATGAGCTGCCTTGCATCCTGGATTGTCACAGACTGAAGAAGCTGTGCCATGGCTCTTAGATAAAAATCTTTAACCCGCCTTGCTTTCTTATGGAGACATTCCCATTGACTAATCATCTTTATGCAGTGTGCAACATCTACTCTGATGAAGCAAGGAGGCAGTTTTGTTGACTTCCAGCTGTTTAGTACACCAAAACACTCATTTATATAGGTCTTCAAATCAGAGTAAGGAGTAAAGGCCTTAACAAGACCACCCAGCAATGCAAGGGAGAAATCAGAAACAACTTCTTTTGGTACAGATGCTCCTGCTCTTAGCCATTCAGAGAGCCAGTTTGATATGGCATTAATGTCATGCCGCTCAGACAGCATTTGCACCACTGGGATATGAACAGAAGTATCTCCATGTGAGGACAGAACTCCTTGATACAAAAATATATGTCCTGATGTTTCTGTTGGTCTAGTGAGCCTTTTGACTACTGTACCTGTAGCATCAAAACTTACACTTGAACCTTGAGTCTTTACTAATGTTTTGTAGACTAGTAGTTGAGAGGGGGTCCAATAATGGCAAAAAAATTTGTCAAGGCCTATGTCATGAATACTGCCCCTATGAGGCACACTGTATTTTATCAGATGAAGGGAAAGGATGGGGTCTTTGTGTCCTAACTCCTTATCCCCTCTCTCTTGTTTTGCTTTTCTTAATGTATTCAGGCTTGGTAGGTGGCTAGGCTCTGGGTCACCGAGTGCCATTATTTTGTAAGCCTCTGCGGCTCGCCACACATGTGGCAGTTTTTTACCCTCCCAGAGTTCTTTAGAGACCTGCAGTCTTTTCTCTCCAGATAGCATGCGTTTTGCCTTCCCAGTATGAAGACTTTCATCAATGTTATCTATTCTGCATTTTAGCACTGCTGGTGTGCTCACCTCTGGTAGACTTTCACTGGAAATGCACAATTTTGCATTGCACTCAGTACAGTGGCCAGCGATGTCAATGCACTTAGATGCACTCTGTGGGTACACTTTTGCTCTTTTAAATCTAAGTGTGCAGGCTAATTTGGTCATGTTCCAGATCTTTTCATTTAGGACATTAGACCATGTGCCATGTTTCAAGATGGTGTAAGTTCTTTCATTTGACTGTGCAGCTTTGTTCTTGTAGACTGCTTCTTCTTGCCAGATGTCAGTCCACTCTTGAAAGGGGATGGTAAGTTCAAAGTTGATGTTATTTGTCTTTTGTGTGGAATGTTTATCAGAATCAGAGCTGTCACTGTCCTCATTTACCTGTATACCTAGGCTTTGCCAAATGTTGTGTCGATCCATCTTGACGAATGTGTACAAGCTTTTAGGAGTCATTTTTCCACCAAGCTGTTCACTAAGTTCTGTCCACACCTTTTCAGAGGGGTGGGCAATACACTGTGCTCTGACAATTGTATCCCTAGCAGCTTGGATGAGTTTTATGACATCATCCTTGTTACAAATTGGCAGCTTCGGCATCTATGTAAAAGAACATCAGTTATTTTTGATGCAATCATTTTCAGGTTTTTTTTTGTTCCACGTGTCTATTAATATATATGTACAGCATATGTTTGTTTTATATTTTTCACAGAACTGTCCAGTCTTGTTTTAAATGTCATTAATATGATTTAAATTCTCACAGGACTATTACAGGGTTTTATTAGAAGCAATAAATTACCTTGAAATGAGAATTATGTGTTTGTGTTATAAAAACACTTTCCTTTTTTGTCAACAGTCGCCTGAGGAGAGGACAAAAGAAAAGTATGCTCAGACCCTCAAACGTGACAATGAACTTTTTGTTGCTGGGACAATGTTCTTTTTTTTTTTTTTTTTCTTTTTTTTTATTAAATAAAGGTTGCATAAAAAAATTTTTTTTATCATGCCTTGGATTGTTGAAGCCCAATTTACTGGCCAGTGAGCATAATTAAAATGTAGGTATTCATAATGTGGTAATGTGGTGTATAGTGGAGCAGAATGACATTCTGCCAGGGTTTTGGTGCAGCATGCTATCTAGTGAAAGGGTACAAAGTAAAGTACAAAATGAATGAGTGCAGTGTTATTAGACAAGACAGTGCATCTTAATACAATAAATATGCAGGGCAGCATGGTGGAAAGTATAAATGTGTAATCTATGAAGATGTGTGAAGACCTAACAGAACTGACAGCAAGTTGCACAGGGAAACAGATGGATAAATAAGTATAACCTGAATGACTAATATGACGTTATATGGTGAGGGTTATATATTTTTGTGTTTTGTAAGTGGATGCTGCAGTAAATTTTTGCTAACAATGTTAATGATCTAAGGATATTACTTCTTTCTAGTGTCATTACAGTGATACACATATGGGAATACATTGCCCCAAGCAATGACCATGAAAACTTGATAAATTTCCCACAGCAAACAATTTGCTGATCCCCATTAAACTGCATGACAAATCAAACATACATTGCATTTTTCATATAATATTTTCTGTATTTTATCACTGATGTTGAGTCTACTAGAGACTTTTCATTAAGTGACAAAGTCTAAAATCTTGAAAATAGGTTATGTTACTGTTATTTTAGTTATATTTTTACCTGGAAAAGAAATTTTGGGGGTTGGGAAGAACTGCTGTCTGAAAATGACTGCTTACAGTCAACAGGTCCCCACCCCTTTTCTGCATCTCGGACTGGGGTCCACATGGAAACATGGCTTAAAATAAAGATTCCCCTCATAAAGAAGTCACATAGAGAGAATAGGTTTATCACATAAGTTTTGACATTAAAATTATTGATGGTGGTGAATTATTGAAGTGTCATCACTTTACATATTATTTAGCCTATAACTCGAGAATTAAAACAGCACAAATATTTCTTTTAGCAGCACAAACCAGCACAAACGCAGCACAAACGAATGAGGTGCTTTTGATGCAATTTGGACGTTAATGGGGGGCTGGTGACGTCACGGGTGTAATATTTATAGCGTAATAACTTGAGAATTAAAACAGCACAAATGTTTCTTTTAGCAGCACAAACCAGCACAAACGCAGCACAAACGAATGAGGTGCTTTTGGTGCAATTTGGACGTTAATGGGGGGCTGGTGACGTCACGGGTGTAATATTTATAGCGTAATAACTTGAGAATTAAAACAGCACAAATGTTTCTTTTAGCAGCACAAACCAGCACAAACGCAGCACAAACGAATTAAAGGGTTTTGGTGCAATTTGGACGTTAATGGGGGGGCTGGTGACGTCACGGGTGTAATATTTATAGCTTTATAACTTTAAAATTAAACCAGCACAAATATTTCTTTTAGCAGCACAAACCAGCACAAACGTAGCACAAACGAATTAAAGGGTTTTGGTGCAATTTGGACGTTAATGGGGGGCTGGTGATGTCACAGGTGTAATATTTATAGCTTTATAACTTTAAAATTAAACCAGCACAAATATTTCTTTTAGCAGCACAAACCAGCACAAACGTAGCACAAACGAATTAAAGGGTTTTGGTGCAATTTGGACGTTAATGGGGGGCTGGTGATGTCACAGGTGTAATATTTATAGCTTTATAACTTTAAAATTAAACCAGCACAAATATTTCTTTTAGTAGCACAAACCAGCACAAACGTAGCACAAACGAATGAGGTGCTTTTGGTGCAATTTGGACGTTAATGGGGGGCTGGTGATGTCACAGGTGTAATATTTATAGCTTTATAACTTTAAAATTAAACCAGCACAAATATTTCTTTTAGTAGCACAAACCAGCACAAACGTAGCACAAACGAATGAGATGCTTTTGGTGCAATTTGGACGTTAATGGGGGGCTGGTGATGTCACAGGTGTAATATTTATAGCTTTATAACTTTAAAATTAAACCAGCACAAATATTTCTTTTAGCAGCACAAACCAGCACAAACGAATGAGATGCTTTTGGTGCAATTTGGACGTTAATGGGGGGGCTGGTGACGTCACGGGTGTAATATTTATAGCGTAATAACTTGAGAATTAAAAAAGCACAAATGTTTCTTTTAGCAGCACAAACCAGCACAAACGCAGCACAAACGAACGAGGTGGTTTTGGTGCAATTTGGACGTTAATGGGGGGCTGGTGACGTCACATGTGTAATATTTATAGCTTTATAACTTTAAAATGAAAAAAGCACAAATGTTTCTTTTAGCAGCACAAACCAGCACAAACGCAGCACAAACGAATGAGATGCTTTTGGTGCAATTTGGACGTTAATGGGGGGGCTGGTGACGTCACGGGTGTAATATTTATAGCGTAATAACTTGAGAATTAAAAAAGCACAAATGTTTCTTTTAGCAGCACAAACCAGCACAAACGCAGCACAAACGAACGAGGTGGTTTTGGTGCAATTTGGACGTTAATGGGGGGCTGGTGACGTCACATGTGTAATATTTATAGCTTTATAACTTTAAAATGAAAAAAGCACAAATGTTTCTTTTAGCAGCACAAACCAGCACAAACGCAGCACAAACGAATGAGATGCTTTTGGTGCAATTTGGGCTCTGATGGGGGGCTGAGTGACGTCACGGGTAATAAAATATAATACTTAATTTCTCTAAAACGGTGCCAGCACAAACGATGATTCCTACGGCACAAACCAGCACAAACGCAGCACAAACGAATAATAATATTTATATTCCATTTCTGACCACATGGGGGGCCAGCTTCACGGAGGTTCTGAAGAGCCGTCAATAGATGACTGACATCTACATCTGGGTTTAACTGCTACAAAATCACACATTAAGATAAACTAAAAACTTGATCTGTTTTCAAAATGATTAAATGTTCACTTAAACAAAATACAAAAAGAAAACAAACTGATTCTATTACCTAAAAAAATATTATTTGCCCATATAAGGTCTGGATTATGCTCTTATGATGTATGGCAGAGCTACACAGAGCAAACACTATGCTAATACAATCGGGCACATTAAAGTGTCAGAGTCGAACATGATAGAAGAACAGCTCCTAATTGAAACCAGAATTTTGAACAACAAATGTAAGCTAGGTCAGTCATCCATCATTTCTGCAGTCAAAGGCATGGCCAACACTATTATAATAAAAATGCAAACAATATGCTTCTATAATAACAGCACTTGATAGCAGGGCAAAAAATTTTACAGCACACAAGATCAAATCAGAATAGCACCATGTACCCATCTGTCTTGCATGTTAGTGTGTTTACATGCACTCTAATCAGATTACTGCAAGAAATCAAATAAGGATAATCTGATGACTTGGTTTACGTACACTTCCGTATGTGAGGATCCTGAGCACCTGAAGTAAAGCTGCTGACTATTCAGTAAAGTGGACGAAATTTGGACATATAGAAAAAATACTAATTTAGAGACACGGCTCATGTCATTCATGTCTATAGTGGCCTTAATCATTTTAAGATAACCAAAGTAAGTCTTTACATTATCATTTAAACTGCCATATTACCACCCAAACCTAATCAGATTATTACTGTGCATGTGTTGTATTTTGTATTTATTTGATTATGCATATACAGTATTAGTATGAGAATCTGTGCAACAAACCACATCCCATCATTCCAAACGATACAGGCTGTCCCTTAATCAGCACATTACCTTCTAAGTTCTTGGCTAATTGCCTTAGTGCCAAAGGTCTGTGAAAGAAAGGAACAAAGTACCAATGTTCTTGGGAGTTTTTTTTTTATTCTTTGACAAAAGTTTGGCAAAAGTGGCTGTTCCCTTCTATGAGCTACAACCCTTATTATGATAGTGGTCACTGAGGATGCATAAAATATTTAAATATTCTCTTTTAAGAGACAGTAAAGGGGTCAACATTTGAAACAGAGAAATAACAAATTTTTGCATGGCCACGTGTGTCTGATACATTAGAGCTATCATTTTCCCTGTATTTTTTTTCTTCACTTCCTATTTCTCCTGACCATATCTCCATACATCATGACATATCCGATTCATAGTAAAGACGCTGCACTTTTGCCTTGCAAAAAATCTATCAAACTGCAAAAAAGTTGGGACAGAGGCAATAAGAGTAAAGGTTTATAGAATATTAAAGTTACAGTGTTCCACAATAAGCAGGTGAATTGGTAACACATGAGAGAATCATGATTGGATATAAAGGGATCAGTCTTTACACACACTGATGGTCATGGCTTCAGGAAAGATTTGACAATCGGATCAAAAACATTTCTTAATGCAAAACTGCAAATAATGCAACCTGAAACTATTACACAAAGTGAATGCTGTACATCAGTTCTGTGCAGAAACACCTTATAGTTCTCTGGGACTGAGCTCATCTCAGATGGTCAAAAGAACAGTGGAAACTTGCTGTTGTCAAATAAGTCCATGCTTGCTTAAGAAAGGTTTTCTGTGCTGAAGATGAAAAGGACCACCAGACTGTTAATCGGTGAAAGGTGCAAAAGCCAACACCAGACATGGCATGGGGGGTGCATCAGTGCCCAGGACATGGGTGACTTGCATATGTGTGAAGGTACCATTGACACAAAGGGGTGAATTAGGATGAGAGAGACACATGCTGCCATCAAGGGAATGTCTTTTCCTGGAAAGTCTATGATTATTTCAGCAAGACAGTCTCAGGCCTATGTGCAACAACCATAGACAATGAATGCATGTGATTGACTGGCCTGCCTGCAGTTCATATCTGTCTCCAATTGAAAATGTAACAGCATAAATAGGAGAATCAGACAACAGTGACCACCTACTGTTGAGCAGCTGAAGACTTGTATCAAGCAAGTATGGAAAAAAGTCCTCAGTACCAAAACTAAAACTGTCCTGTGCTGTGGGCATCAAACTCTAAATGTGTTATATTAACAATACAATGACGTTATTAAGTGAAAATATTGTAATTTGCTTCTACTTATCAGTTAAAGATTCAAAAGAAAAAACAAATCAACATCTTAACTTTACTGCATCTGGATTTTAATGCCATGTTTAACACGTGGGTCATTTTATGGAATGATCAGTATTATGTTCGAGTCTGCTTATTGTATCTTTTCTTTATATTGTGGGTCCATTTTATATTTTCATTTTTCATAACTGGGAGGTGATCGAATAGGTAGTTATCCAAACAATTCTGGAGATATGCTTGCCTACCGGGGTGAATCAGATAGAATAGAATGCCTTTATGTGTCATATATACAGTGTATCACAAAAGTGAGTACACCCCTCACATTTCTGCAAATATTTTATTATATCTTTTCATGAGACAACACTATAGACATGAAACTTGGATATAACTTAGAGTAGTCAGTGTACAACTTGTATAGCAGTGTAGATTTACTGTCTTCTGAAAATAACTCAACACACAGCCATTAATGTCTAAATGGCTGGCAACATAAGTGAGTACACCCCACAGTGAACATGTCCAAATTGTGCCCAAAGTGTCAATATTTTGTGTGACCACCATTATTATCCAGCACTGCCTTAACCCTCCTGGGCATGGAATTCACCAGAGCTGCACAGGTTGCTACTGGAATCCTCTTCCACTCCTCCATGATGACATCACGGAGCTGGTGGATGTTAAGACACCTTGAACTCCTCCACCTTCCACTTGAGGATGCGCCACAGGTGCTCAATTGGGTTTAGTCCATCACCTTTACCTTCAGCTTCCTCAGCAAGGCAGTTGTCATCTTGGAGGTTGTGTTTGGGGTCGTTATCCTGTTGGAAAACTGCCATGAGGCCCAGTTTTCGAAGGGAGGGGATCATGCTCTGTTTCAGAATGTCACAGTACATGTTGGAATTCATGTTTCCCTCAATGAACTGCAGCTCCCCAGTGCCAGCAACACTCATGCAGCCCAAGACCATGATGCTACCACCACCATGCTTGACTGTAGGCAAGATACAGTTGTCTTGGTACTTCTCACCAGGGCGCCGCCACACATGCTGGACACCATCTGAGCCAAACAAGTTTATCTTGGTTTCGTCAGACCACAGGGCATTCCAGTAATCCATGTTCTTGGACTGCTTGTCTTCAGCAAACTGTTTGCGGGCTTTCTTGTGCGTCAGCTTCCTTCTGGGATGACGACCATGCAGACCGAGTTGATGCAGTGTGCGGCGTATGGTCTGAGCACTGACAGGCTGACCTCCCACGTCTTCAACCTCTGCAGCAATGCTGGCAGCACTCATGTGTCTATTTTTTAAAGCCAACCTCTGGATATGACACCGAACACGTGGACTCAACTTCTTTGGTCGACCCTGGCGAAGCCTGTTCCGAGTGGAACCTGTCCTGGAAAACCGCTGTATGACCTTGGCCACCATGCTGTAGCTCAGTTTCAGGGTGTTAGCAATCTTCTTATAGCCCAGGCCATCTTTGTGGAGAGCAACAATTCTATTTCTCACATCCTCAGAGAGTTCTTTGCCATGAGGTGCCATGTTGAATATCCAGTGGCCAGTATGAGAGAATTGTACCCAAAACACCAAATTTAACAGCCCTGCTCCCCATTTACACCTGGGACCTTGACACATGACACCAGGGAGGGACAACGACACATTTGGGCACAATTTGGACATGTTCACTGTGGGGTGTACTCACTTATGTTGCCAGCCATTTAGACATTAATGGCTGTGTGTTGAGTTATTTTCAGAAGACAGTAAATCTACACTGCTATACAAGTTGTACACTGACTACTCTAAGTTATATCCAAGTTTCATGTCTATAGTGTTGTCCCATGAAAAGATATAATGAAATATTTGCAGAAATGTGAGGGGTGTACTCACTTTTGTGATACACTGTACATACATCAGCCATAACATTAAAACCACCTCCTTGTTTCTACACTCACTGTCCATGTTATCAGCTCCACTTACCATATAGAAGCACTTTCTAGTTCTACAATTACTGACTGTAGTCCATCTGTTTCTATGAATGCTTTGTTAGCCCCCTTTCATGCTGTTCTCCAATGGTCAGGACTCTCCCAAAATCACTACAGATTAGCTATTATTTGGGTGGTGGGTCATTCTCAGCACTGCAGTGACAGTGAGGTGTTTAAAACCTCAATCAGCGCTGCTGTGTCTTATCCACTCATACCAGCACAACACACACTAACACACCACCACCATGTCAGTGTCACTGCAGTGCTTAGAATCATCCACCACCTAAATAATACCTGCGCTGTGGTGGTTGAAGAACAGGGTGAAAGCAGGCTAAAAAGGTATGTAGAGAAATAGATGGACTACAATCAGTAATTGTAGAACTACAAAGCTGATAAAAGGCACAGTGAGTGTAGAAACCAGGAGATGGTACACGTGTACAGTACAAAAAATTCTCTCTTCACATATCCCAGCTTGTTTGGAAGCTGGGGTCAGAGCGCAGGGTCAGCCATTGCATGGCACCCCTGGAGCAGACAGGGTTAAGGGTCTTGCTCAAGGGTCCAACAGTGACTGCATGGCAGAGCTGGGATTCAAACCCAACCTTTCAATTGATAGCCCCAAGCTCTACCCACCTGGCTGCCATTGTCCCAGCTCAAAAGCATCTACCAAAAGTACAAAAATAAAAAATAAAACACAACAAAAAGCATCAAGTAATGAATTTTAAGATGAAACGTGTCACCTTCTGTACAAACAATGCACGGTTTAGTTGGCCCTCTGAGGAATACAGAGTTACATCTTAGCAGATCTATCTGCTTTGTTCCATACATGGAGCACCATGTTTTAAAGTACCACGGTGTGGTGATGTTGCCATATTGCCTACCTGAACAACTGGCTTTTTGGGCACCCATTACAGACAACACCACATGTTAGATAACGAAATTGCTTAAGCGTCTCACGGATGTCCATTTTTAGTTAGCAACCAAGAAACTGGAGCGAAATGAATAAAGCAAAGGAAGTCGACATGACACAATGTATGGACAAATGTAGCTCGTCTGTGCTAGCAAACCAAACAGCATATGTAGGCCACTTCTAAAACACAATGAGTCTTAAATTTGGGTAAAACACGCCCGAAAGTACTGAAACGCATGGTGTGGTCTGGTTGGTAAAGTAAAAGTTGTATTTTTCCTTTGCATTAAAAATGGCCACGTTTAGGTTTGTAATCCTGCATGGCGAAGAAAACACGTCTCACCAAAACAAAGAGCACGCCACGAACGGATTGTGTTACAGTTTCCTGTCTGCTGAAGGACACTCTTGCGGTTATTTGTTCGTGTTAAAGAGTTACTTCTAGTCGAAACTGCATATTTTACGCTACTTAGAAGAAAAATATGAACAAATACACGCAATTTTTGTTTCATTTAAACCGGGTCAAATATGGAGCGTCTTTAAAAGGCAAGGAAGCGCGAGGGGGTGCACACATGCTCTGAACACACAATAAAGGTAAACTGTATGACAAAACAGCCACTCTGCAGAACTAAAAGCAGCAGAAATAAATGCAAAATAATATATAAATGTGCATATTTGCATTACCTATGAACAAAAGTAGCTCTATCAAAGCAAATTAGAACAATGCATTAACCCAATGCATGTACATACATGCACTGCATATTCCTCTGTATATCTGTACCCCATATTATAACCCTTCAGTGACAAAATGCAAAATAGCATTTTAGTGCATGTAGATTTTACGTCACTAAACATGCCATACAGAAAGGGTGCACAATGATTTAGTTACTAAAGTCCAAACCGAAGCTCGAAAATATTCCCTAGATTAACGTGGGAACGCTAAATATACCAGAAACACCACAGAAAACATTTTAAAGTACCTGGCATGGCGTGCACTCGACTGTGGTCCGTCAAAATCTACAAATATACCTAGCACAAACCACTGAAAGGTAATCCTCTCTCTCGCGAGGTAGTTCACTAAGCTAACTGCTGTTGGCTAAATACATTAGAGACACGCTGGTCATGTGTTCACCGTTTAAACAAACATAAAGCCCCCGCCTCCGTTTGTCCGCGCACGCGCGCCACTCAGCCCCCGAATACACCGAGCCGTGTACCAAATGGCTCCATCTATTTCACACACTTGTGCACTACACAATGTAGTGTACACTCTCTCACTCACTCACTTTCTTAACCGCTTATCCACTCATCCCGGGTCGCCGGGGTGCTGGAGCCTATCCCAGCTTTTCAATGGGCGCAAGGCACACAGTAACACACTGGACGGGGCCGCCAGTCCATTGAAGGGCAGACACACATACACACACATACACACATTCACCTACAGGGCAATTCAGTGTCTCCAATTAACCTTACTCGCATGTTTTTGGACTGTGGGAGGAAACCCACGCAGACACTGGGAGAACATGCAAACTCCGCACAGATAAGACCCGGACCGCCTGCCTGGGGATCGAACCCAGGACCTTCTTGCTGTGAGGCGACAGTGCTACCCACCGAGCCACGTACCTACAAGCATACAGTTAAAGTGAAATTTATTTATTTGGATTTTAACGTCATGTTTTACACGGTGGTTAAGTGGGTAGCACTGTCGCCTCACAGCAAGAAGGTCCTGGGTTCGATCCCCAGGTGAGGCGGTCTGGGTCCTTTCTGTGTAGTTTGCATGTTCTCCCCGTGTCCGTGTGGGTTTCAGAAGATAGAAGAAGATATACTTTATTTGTCATATATACATATACAGGTGTACAGTACAATGAAATTCTTTCTTCGCATATCCCAGCTTGTTTGGAAGCTGGGGTTAGAGCGCAGGGTCAGCACCCCAGAGCGCCGTAAGGTGGCTGACCCTGCGCCACCCTGGTTAAGGGCCTTGCTCAAGGACCCAACAGTGGATGCATAGCAGAGCCTGGATTTGAATCCCCAATCTTCCGGTTGATAGCCCAAAGCTCTACCCACTAGGCTACCACTGTCCACTGTTCCTCCGGGTGCTCCGGTTTCCTCCCACAGTCCAAAGACATGCCACTGAGGTGAATTGGAGACACTAAATTGTCCATAACTGTCTTTGATATAAACTTTTGAACTGATGAACCTTGTGTAATGAGTAACTACCATTCTGTCATGAATGTAGCCAAAGTGTAAAACATGACGTAAAAATCCTAATAAACAAACACACCTTGGTTACATTCAGAAACGGTAGTTACTGGTTACACAAGATTCATCTGTTCACAAGTTTAATGTCAAACACAGTCATGGACAATTTCGTATCTCCAATTCACCTGACTGCATGTCTTTGGACTGTGGGAGGAAACCGGAGCTCCCAGAGAAAACCCACGCAAACATGGGGAGAACATGCAAACTCCAGACAGAAAGGACCCAGACTGCCCCACCTGGGGATTGAACCCAGGACCTTCTTGCTGTGAGGTGACAGTGCTACCCACTGAGCCACCGTGCCACCCCAATCAAAGTCAAAAGTATCATTAAGGTGTAGGACAACCACAATTCAAAAAAAGCTTTAATGTGTCTTGCAGGGGCTAACACACAGGACGGCCTTGGTGCCCCCAAGGTGAACAGGCACAAATACTGACCTGTTGCTGGTTTAAGATCATCACTGTTGGTTTAATCCTAAGTAAGATGCTATATGCAAACTGTTTCCTACAAAATATCAATGGTTCAAAACTTTAACAACAGTGAAATATTTCCATCTAGAGCTGAGCACCATGCTGAGAGGTCATGGAGGTAAAATATTTCTTATACTTTAGCAAGTGTATTGTGGGTTTTGCTGAACATTTAAATATACTGTTTGTTTATAAATGGTAACTTGGCAGAATATAAGTAACTATTCAGGGAATTTGTTGCTTAGTGCTATGACTAAATTAGAACAGTGGCTACAGGTTGCATGTCTTATTATGTATATGCTAACAGCCACAACAAGGAAATATGTATTTATTAATTAACAAAACATTTTATTTTATGCTTTACACACATTTATTAAGGGTGCCACTGGAGCAGACAGGAGCACTAAGTCAAATTGCAACTGTGAATCGTATGAATTCAAACACAACATTGTATTTTTTCCTTTTGTCCCCAACTTGCATCTTTAGTTAATGCTTATGCACTATCATCACAGTTAATTATGATACTTTAGATAAAATATAAAAAAATGACACTGTGTAATTTAGGGAGAATTTTATTTCAAGAACATTGACATTAAATACACACAAATTATCAACAACATGGCTGAATATTGGTTACTGTGTGCTCTTAGAGGGTGGGTGTTTCTATACACCGATGATCTTCCAAATCCCAGGCTAACAGGTGTGTTTGAACACAGAAGGTAGGGTAAGTTCAGACACAGTAGGAGAGACATTCACCCAAGGCCCAAAGCAGTTAGCATTCTGTGGAGAAAGAAGCTTCATACAGTGAATTTAGACAGTATTCCGACCCCACATGCCAATTTTCTGCATTAGGTTTCAGCACAGCACAGGAATTTACTTTAAGTGGTGCTAATGTGTGTGAGAGATCTGTAGCTCTGCTCTTGATTTAAATATCAGTCATCATCTTATTTTTTGAATCAACACAAAGTCATATTGTTACCTCTTGGTTGGCTGACTCGGTACCCCCTGCCATTCTGTAGAGTGCAAGGTGGGTAATAAGAGAATGACAGCTGAGACCTGCAGACAAAAAAGAAAAAAACATGAGAGTACCAGATAAATAAATCCTAACATTGGGTGTGAATGTGCAGAAAATTACCTGAGCATGGGGCAGTAAGGCTCTCTGAGCATCAAGGACTTCTGCTTGACTGAAAAAAATGAATATTCTTTATTGACAGCCCTTTAAGAACACAAGCAAATGACACAGGAGCATTTAGTAGATCATTCATATGGGTGTATGGGTGATTACTGTAGACCATTATTTTTAATTTATAATGCTCCTATACAGTATTTAGTACTCCTATTGTGTCGTTGTTCAACTTTTTCTGAGAGTATTGCAGACATCGCATTCAAAATGCTTGATTCTTGTTTTTATTGCATTTTACAAAATGGTGTTTATAAATTGCTAAATAGGCCCTAATGCAAGTTTGTTAACATTAACAATTAAAGGTCAGACTAACATGCTTTAGTTTACAGGTCAGAAATGTTTGCTTGTTAACAGTGTTGTGATCTTTTACAGTCAACGAAAAACAGTGTCGAAAAATCCAATAAAGGAGTCATTTTAAGCTAATAGTGTTTTAAATCCAATACTGACTTACCATCACTCTGGTCAGTATGGTAAGTGTTATGTTCTGCCAAGGTATTCTTGATGTACTTTACATCTCTCCTTGCCTTTGCAGAGCTTTGTGCAGTGGTTTGTCCAGGAGACAAGTCCAGAACAGGGCAAGTCAGCAAAGAGTTTCAACATTACTGGTTAGATGTACTGTAAATTATACCCCAGTTCATCATTAACCAACTGAAACTACATAGCAGCTCAACAATTCAACTGACCTTTTATTGTATAAATGAAGTGTAAGATTAAATTCACAGAGTTGAATATGATTACAAACTTATAAAACTAATAATTGAAGTAATAAAAAACAATATCAGCCTACTCATTTACTCTGTAGTAGCTCACCTCTGCTAATCCAATCTAATTTTTAATATGACCTATGACAGCTGTTACAATAAACTTGCAAAGGAGCAAAATAATCTAACTATAGTCTCCAAACAGATGTATATACTCAAAACATGTGTTTTTACATCAAAATCAGACTGCTAAGTAATTTCTATTAAACAAACTGTACTTACTTTAGGAGTTTTAATGGGTACACATTTGGCTGGTTTTAAGGAAGGTAGGGGTTCACACTGGCTGTTAATCATTTTGAAAGAAGTGTTAGGCCGTGGCACCAATATCCCCTTTAAGGAAACAAAAACAAATACAAGTCATTTAAACACCATAGCTGTCTATTCTGGGAAATATACAGATACACTAAATGGCCAAACACCAGACCATGTGCTTGTTGGTCATTACTATAAGAAAGATCAGCAAATACAGCAATGATGTGTGACAAAAAGGTTGTTCAGCTGCATGAGTTAGGAAATAGCTACAAGATAATAGCTCAGCACTTGAGAATTGCCCTTTCCACTCTTAGGGCACTAATGAAAATGTTAGAAGCAACTGGAGGGCTCTTCCTGGAAGAGGACTTATGTATTTATATTACCAGCACAGTGAGTATAGATGTTTGGACAATCAGGCTTTATGTAATTTATAAAGCAAGTAAAGGTAAATTGCAGTTGTGTGCTTTGAATTTAAAGGAAGTTGAAGTTACTTGTGACTTAAAATTAAAGGCACAGTACATTTATGGAAAAGTTCTTCAATCAGGTTAAAAGGTAAGAGTTACTCAGACTGCAACAGGATCAAATAAGTAAGCTCTATGTAACAAAGTGTACTAACTTCCAGAGTATTACCGACTTCACGAACTGCAGGTATGAGAAGAGGCCGGGGTTTTAACTGGTGCAGTTGCAAGTAGTTTTCCATGTTGGTCACTAAGACCACTCCATCCGCCGATGGAGAACGAGAAGACATCTCCTTTAAATAACACAGAAATAAATTTAAAAGGGCATTTGCACGGATATTAAGGAAAACACTGTTGATGTTCCAGTTCATTGCAAAGCTGTAGCAAAATCTGTTTAGACTGTCATAGGATCACCTCACTGCTCTTTATAGAACAGAGAATACTTACTTCAGGAGTATTGGCAGGTGCTCGAAAGTCTTGTTCAAAACAAAACTGGCGTTTTAACTAGTGCAGTAGAACTTTGTTGACCGATTTATAAGCTCTTTAGCCTGTGAGGACCGGGCACACATTTTCTATAAGAAAACACGAAAACAAATTACTGTTCCCCCATATGAACATACATAGAATTGTTTTGGCACCATTAATTAATTACTCTCTGATTAAAATGAGCTTTGAAACTTTTGAGGATGGTAGTGGGTGGAAGGGGGGGGGGGGGGGGGGGGGGGGGGTGATGGGGGCAGTCTTGCAAGCAAAATGCATTAATAAGTATTTTACAGAATGAGTAGGACAAAAGTAGAAAAGTTATTTTTTTTATCTTATAAGGCTCCAGATAACTTCATTTGTAATGCTGTACTTGAGACCTTGCCTTTTGTCAAGTTCGTATTTTACAAACGCCGGTATTGAAGACTAAATTTAACCAAATAGCTCTGCTTGTTAATAAGGTGTTTAAACTCAAAATAAAGACAGTGAATATTGAAAACGCAGCTTAAGATCCTCAAACAGTTTTTAAGATAATTGGGATAGTTGCACAAAAGTGTACGGCACACTGTTATCTTGAGGTCTTTTACAAACGCCGGTATTTGAAACCATAAAAAAGATGGAAATTGAGGTTTTAAATTCGAGTTAAATATTCGCACATTTAAAGTTATACTGATACATTTTAGTTCAAATAATTAAATAGTTTAAGGTATCAGCTAGATTTCTGCTCTGAAATGCGCTTAAAGCGTTTATGCTAATAGACAAACGCTAGAAATTAACGAATAAAATATTAAAATATTACTTTAAATTAATAAATGTAACAAACTAGATAACAAATGTTAACCTGAGAACTTTTAAGTGTAAAATTCCTAATATATCCACGTATTTTGTCTATCAGAGAGCACAGAGAGCTTGTGAGATGAACTGAAGCACTTCTGTATCTGAAGCTTTCACATCCTGACTGATGACGTCTTCATGGGACATGCCACCGTCCACATGCCGTTCTCATTATAGCACGTGATGCTAAAAATCCTCCCTTCTGATTGGCTGACAGGTGCACATTCATTTCTTAAAGTACAGATCTGATCAGAGATGCAGCCCACTGCAGTGAACCGTTCAGCGTAATAATGCATTAAAATGTATTAAAATGCATTAAAATGTAAATTAATTTATACGTTTATTTAGTTTGTGTGGAGAAAAACAAACTTGAGAGGCAACAAAGTTACACAGCAGAACAAAACATGATCTGCATCAAGACCAGGGCGTAGACAGGCACCTCGGGAAGCATCCAGAGTGGGGCGCCATTTATACATGATAACGTTAGGAACTAAATTCTCCAGCGTTCAACATCTGTTTTAAGTGTAATGAGTTATCCTAAATATTGCTGACCTTCTAAGTAATTACTTTTTGAGTGTGTTGCAGATATCTAATTCAAAGTTTGTTTATATTTACAAAATACAGTTGGTTAGTTGGACTTTTGTCAATTAAATAAAGGTTTAAGAGAATGAACAAATCACACATTCTTTTTTTTTACTGCATTTTACAAAATGTCCCAACTTGGGAAATTGCGTTTGCAAAAAGATAACCATTATGACTGATAAAAGTACACACAAAATCTACAAATCTGATTTTTGTAGTTGGCCTGTAAGGATACCAAAAATGATTGCACCTCAAATCCAGTAAATGTAATTTATAAGTAGGTTGCATTTGGTCAAAAATGGATCTTTATGGATTATACAGTTTTTAGCACTCAGGGATCAAACATTAGTCAAATCAAATTTATTTATATAGCGCTTTTTTCAATAGACATTGTCTCAAAGCAACTTTACTGAATCCAGGACCAACAGACCAAAAACCTCCTGTTGAGCAAGCCAGGGGCAACACTGGCAAGAACAAACTCCCCTAAAAATTACAGGAAGAAACCTTGAGAGGAACCAGACTCAACAGGGACCTTCATCCCCCTTGGGTGGCCTGGAGGATAATTTAAATAAATACATACACAAAATTAAATTAAACTAAAAGTTATAACTAGCAAAAAATAAGTTTTTTTTTTTATTTATTATTCAGTACAGTCTGTGATGAAGTCCGTATCGAGTTCTTGACCTTTTTTGTGCAAACACACCAGTTATCCGTCACATCTAGCAGGAGCAGCATTGTTGGCACGGCAGTCTTGACTTGCAGGATTCAACTTCGAGTGGGTAAACAGGTTTCCATAAAAACCACCTCAGGGTAAAGAACCACCTCAGGGTATAAGAACCACCTCAGGGTAAGGAACCACCTCAGGGTAAAATGACAATAAAGTTGAATTGAATTAAATATTAGATTTAAATAATCAAGATAAATAACCAAGGAATTACTAATGTAGTTTTCAGTGGAAATAAAAATACAAAGCTCAGGTTTATGCTTTTGGAACTGTGGGCCTCCAAGACTCAGGACCACTGTTTCCCATCATAATCAACATCTTAGGCACAAATGGGATATATCATTGCATTATAAATAAAAAAATAGGATTGGTAAAAGTCTTTGTTTAACATGGTAAGACGGCCTCGGCGAAGATCCTTATGCACACTACAACAAATGATAACTGGTATCACTTTTTCACAGGAGTCTGCTGTGAAGGAAACCTTAGATGCAATTGCATCAAGGAGTTCTTGCTGTTCACTGCTGTGGTGGATAAACTAAACTGTACTGATTTATTATTTTTCTTCTGCAGGGGTTTAGAGTGCACTCCAAATGCATGCTTTATTTTTCTTGAAAGCTCTTTTTCATCCTTTTTTACACCCTCTTTAGACTGAAAAGCACTGATGGGAAGGTGGGTTGGTGTTACAAGATATTTAGTGTAGTCATTCATTTTGTTTGCAGACATATGCACATTTTCAGTAAAACCTTGTCCCCACAAAGCTTACAATGACCCACGTAACAAATAAAGTTGTTCTGTATAATTCAGCCCACACATTTATAAACTTTACCAACACCGAAAAAATATTATTATATATTTTAAACTATTTATTTTTTGCAGCTTGGTGGAAAGAAACATTAATGCTACAGACAAAGTTAGTCAGTGTTGTAGTGAATGGGGTGAACTGCAGTGTACTGGGGTGAGAAAAGCAATTTCCTGCCTTTCTCATTGCTTCTCTTGTTGCATATATTTTATGAATGATTTTAGAGAATGAAAGTGAAATATAATATTGCACAAGATGAAAAGCACCAATTAAAACTATTTAAAATTAAAAATTCAATTAATTAAATGATAATTAATTAAAATTAAAACACCAAGTATGTTATTAAACAATAGATTAATTTAAGAATAAAAACTATACAAAATCATCAAGTTATTACAAAAACATGAAAAAGATAATTGTATTCTCAGACAACCAGTAATTCAAAGTAATTGCTATGCCAGTTTAGTAAATACTAAAGATCTTACCATCAAAGTTTACATTAAAGGTTTTTTAAGAACACCATGAAGCAATATACAGTACACTGAAAAATAATGTCACTGTGAGTCTTGCTAAGACACGAAACCACAGTGACTGCTATCATGAAAATGTCACATAGGCCTCAGAGACAACAAGAAAAAGTAAGAGCATTATACTAATAGTCAAAAATGTCCATTGTAGCATAATGGTGTGGGTATGCAGCAGGACAGTGATTCCCAATATAAAAGCAATATCTGTATGACTGAAAAGAAACAGCGGCCTTGTCAAAATCTGTTGTGCAAAACAGCATAATTATGACAAATTTGTATTTTATATTTGACCCTTACATCATTTCATTTGTCTCAATTTTTGTTTAAAACACAGACATAATATATGGTAAAATGGCTTTTGGGCCTACTTTCCATTGGCCTACATTGGAGATTAAACAGCTGAAGTTTTAACCCAAAGTTATGCTAATCTACCTTACAACATGCTATCCATATTTTGTGTATGATTTGTGTGAAAGGTAACTAGCAGTCACAAAGCAATTCTAATTTAGGATGGTCATAAATCCATTCTGAAGGCTGTCTTTAGTAACCTCATTAATGTTTTGAGAATTCAACTTGGGTTATGGTGTGAATGTGTGTACGTGCCTGATTGTGTGGGTGTGCCTTTAGGAAGGTTGAGATTTGTCACAGGAAAGCCAAGAGTGGAAAGCCAAGGCACACACAGCAGAAGCAGACATGCATATGCAATCATACATGTGTAGTTTCATACATAATAGTCATGCCTTTTTTTTAAGGAAGAACAGCCATAGGTTAAAAATAGATCCTTGGACCTCATTGATGTACCAATAATATTTTTCACACATGTACATACTGATTGATTTATTTTAGTGAGTACGACATGTCCCAGACTCTAACTCCATCATGGGTGTTGCCTATTAGAAAGCGGAAGGGTGGTATACAATACAGGAAGGATTTGAGGTGTGTTTGGGATTGAAGCCAGTTCAGTTCCTGGTTTGATGTACAGTACACACAGTATAACAAGAGATCTATGTAGTGCTGTTCCTGTCAGCTGATTCTCTCACTTCCTGTCTGAGGCAAAGGGAAAAGAGGACAAGCCTATGCTGACAGATGTAGATTAAGAAATCTGATTGGAATACTTTAGAGATGCCATAATTAAACAGTTTGAGGAAAAGCAAGCAAGTAAGCAATCAAAAAGGTAAATAAAATAAATAAAGATAGGAAAAGCAGTGCAAGAAGGACTAAGAGAAGTAAGCACAGAAATTAAGAATGACTGAAGTAAGAAAGCAATAAAGTAAAGAAACAAAAAAGAAAAAAGGTTAGCAAAAATATTTATTTATTTTATTAGGATTTTTAACGTCACATTTTAACTTTGGTAACATTCACAGCAGGGCCGGTGCTAGGGGGGGGCTGAGGGGGGCATTGCCCCCCCAAATTGTGTCTTTGCCCCCCCAAGCACAATGCAAGCAACGGCTATTTTTAAAATTATCTCTGAACCAATCACAAAAATGCATTTAGTTTTATAGTGTGAAGATATTTCCTTGCTTATTCCTGATTGGCTCTTTGAGTCATATAAAAATCGGCAGACTGCCCCAAACAGTTCAGTTCGGCAGTATATGTTCTGTTAGTGTGAGCGAGAGGCAGGTATACTGGTAAACACTTTTTTTTTACAGAATTAGTATTCTTTTGTTTTCTTTATATTTTAATTTCCCAATAATTTAAATATTCTCACTCATTCCTATTTCCACGTTTGAATATTCTCAGTCTGTGTGTAGGTACATTTGTCAGCTTTGACTTAAATTTGTATTAAAGCCTTTCAAGAAATAGAGTTGTTCTATTAGTAATGGCAATTTAATTAAGGGGGCGTATTAAAATGAAATACAATTAGATAATCTTTTTTCTCCATTTACATAATCAACATGTATTTTTTAATCATTGGGTTTTAAGTTTAAGTTCGAAAACATGCATTTTTATTTCTTTACCTCATACATCACTTTAAGCCAGTATCAATAGCTTGGCTGTCATCATTCATGCACAAATCAAGCCTTGAATATATTTCTGGCTTCAAAAACATGACTATCAACATGCCCCCTCATTAGGTTTTACTGCCCCCCCAAGCAAAGCAGTCCAGAACCGGGGCTGATTCACAGGTATTTACTGGTTACACAAGATTCATCAGTTCAAGTCATGGACAATTTTATATCTCCAATTAACCTTACTTGTATGTCTTTGGACTGTGGAAGGAAACCCACGCAGACATGGGGAGAACATGCAAACTTCACACAGAGGGAATCAAACTCTTAGAAAAGTTAGAATGTACCTTGACATTTCAGATTTTTTACCTAATGGTTAAAAACACAACACACTTTTTTTGCTGGAAAACATTTAAAATGTTGAGTTTTGAGCTAGTATGAAATAAATAGTGCTATAAATAGTGCAAAATAAATAAATAGTTCCAAAATATTAGTCATGATGTGCCCAGGTGGCGATATTCCGCTAGCACACCAGCACCGAGATTCTGAAATCCTCGGTTCGAAACTCGTCGTTGCCACCGGTCGGTTGGGTGCCATCTAGCGGGCATAATTGGCAGTGCCTGCGGCAGACACATTTCTGCTAAGGGGCGGGACGACCGAACTATGTGTGTGGGGTCTGCAAAAGCTGTGTAAGGACCCTGACTGGCAGATAGAGAGGTGCCTGTGCATAGGTGAAAAAGGGTTCAGCTAAGGGCTGAGGAGGAGGCGTGAGCAGCAATATACCCACCTCGACTGCAATCAGGGATCCCCCAGCAGCGGAACACAAACTACGCCAAATTGGGAGAAAATGGGAGAAAATGCATAAATAAAATAGAAATAAATAAATAAATGAATAAAATATTAGATTATGTGACCTGTATTTGCATGCAAACAAGTAAAAAAAAACTAAGAACTATTCGAATACTTGAGACCGTAGGGGATGCTCTCTCAGGAACGGGGCGGTTGCGCCCTCTGCTGGCTGGTTGGTGGCGCCTGTATGGAGACGGGAGGGGGTGTGGCGGAGTGTGTGATCCTCCGTGCACAGTACTCTGCCACGCTACACTCGTCAAGTGTGGGTGATAAGACGGTCGATTGGCTGTGCGCGTTTCGGAGGAGGCGTGGAACGGCCTCGTCAGCCCCAATCAGGAGCAGGAATCTGCACTAATGAGAGGATGATAGATGGGACGAAATTGGACGTGCTAAATTTAAAAAAATAAAAATAAAAATAAAAAAAATAAAGAAGGAAGAACAAAGCAGGCAAAAAGGCAGCAACACTATAAGTGTACAAAAAAGAAAGAACAAAAAAAGTACAAACAGGGAAAAAGAAAGAAGACAAGGAAAAGGGAAGAGGGAAAGTAATTGTGGAAAACAAATGAGGAAAAGAAAATTACAACAACTAAATTTTGCAGAAAAAGTGTGAGTGTGAGGGAGCAGGGAGAAAATCTGGTACAAAGCCCCTCACCTGGGCCCCATGATGCCATCAGTAATAGTCTCCAGACCCTGCCAAAATCAAGTGATTTGGAATCCGAGCAAAACCAGGAATGTAGAAGTCACAGAGAATTGTACTGCAGTGTGTGTGTGTGTGTGAGTGTGTGTTCTTGCTGCACTGAAAGGTTCCCCCTGCACTCTGCTGAACCTTTATTCTTTCCTCACAAAAAGTTAGTTATGCAGTTTAAGAGAATGAGAACAAGCATGTAAATTTGGTCTCATTTATTTCTATCTAATTTCCTGTGCACTCTTTATAGATAGCAGACAAATATTTAGAATTTAATAAACTTTAGGTATACATGTATTCACATGCATCTCAGAGAGGTTTGGCTCACACTTTGGTTACATTCATGACAGAACAGGTAGGTACAACTAGTTACACAAGATTCATGAGTTCAAGTTTAATGTCAGACACAGTCATGGACAATTTTGTATCTCCAATTAACCTCACTTGCATGTCTGTGGGAGCTCCCAGAGAACATGCAAACTCGACAAAGAAAGAACCCAGAATGCTCCACCTTAAAATCAAACCCAGGACCTTCTTGCTGTGAGGCGCCAGTACTACCCACCTAGCCACCGCGCCACCCTCTAAATGTATTATTTATGTTTGCCCATGGATCTCCAGAACATTGTTATTTTACTAAACATTTCATTTTAGTCATTGTTGCAGTGGGTTTTGGGGCAACTAACCAGACCACAAAACAGGAATATACCCTGGACTTGGAGCCAAACTATTACAGATCACCTCCCACTTAGTTATTCATTGGCAACTATGATACAAGGAGGAAAAACATGCCAAAACGCTTATAGACAGTTACCAAAAACATGGATTGAATGCCGTAGACTCTACCAGATTTGTGACACCCTAACCTTAACAAAAAGACTGAGTTTTTTAATGCCTTTTAAATGTTTAAATGTTACTATTATGATGTAATTTCTTACAGACTATGTTTGCACATATGCACTCATGCACTGAATATGATTCCCTATGAAGTCACCATCCCCTCCCCTAAACTATAACAACCTCCAGAGCCAGCTAAGTGTGTGTGTGTGTGTGTGTGTTACTCTATTAGCTTTTCCTCTCTGACATTCCAGTGCAGTTGAAGGATTGAGTGCTGGGATACAAACACAGGCGGGAACATAGTGAGGGAGTTAGAGCGAGTGAAAGGGAATTCTCTCTGAGCTAGTCTGCATTTGGATTTTTTCCCTTCCTGTGGTGCTTTCAACTCACTCTCATTTGACTTTTCCTTTGTCTGCTATCTCCAGCTGGAGATCACAGCCTCTATCAGCTTCAAAAGCATCATCAGGCATTCTTTTTGGCTCTGATCACTTCTCGGATGTTAGTCCAGCAAGGATAGAGTATTGTTTCTACAAAATCCTAAGGGTGAGTTGATGCATACTATAACCAAAACATTCATGAAATACAACTTTTTCTTTTTCTCGTTTAGTAGTAATCGTGTAGATAAACATCAACACTTGAACCCTGCATAATAATCACTAAAATAAGAATGATACTGTTTAGTATTTTATATTTCTATTTTATTGCACTTGTAATTGTACATTGGAGTCATTAAACTTAAAATATTGCAGTGGATTGTTTGTAAAATTATAAAGTCAGATCCAATACCAGCCCAGTGTTTTGGATCAGCATTGGTTTTAATACTGAAACTCAGTATTGAATCTGTATGTCCCTAAGCATGCTATGTTTTTGTGTCTATGCTGCACTGCAATCAACTGGTAACCTGTCCAGGCTGTATTGTTGCTGTGAGCCCAGAGTTTTCAGGTTCAGACTCACCAAGCCCCTAACAGGATAAAGTGCATAGTGAAAAATAATAAATGCAAGAGTGTAATCCTTTATATGTAATATTAGACAAGCTAACTGCAATATCACTGTTAATTATATTTAACTTAGTAAGCCAACGCTGTGACACTAATTACAGTTTGACTAGTTTGCAGCCCAACTATAAACTCAACATTGAATGCGTTTAGATATTAATGTGCACAACTGCAACAACAATGGAAACACTATTGTACAGATAATGTGTCATTAAAATCTACTGAATTAGGGTTAGATAATTGATAATTGGAATCCAGTGCTTGATTAACTGTCTGTGAATTTGTTTTAAGATTGCTGTAGAGATAAATAATAAAATCAAGATAGTTGGAGATAGACAAGGTGGAGCACTTCCACCAATAGCTCAGATTATTTATGTTCTCTTGTTGAAGAGCCATATTTAGTCCTATGGGCTGGCTTTGGATGACATGGGTAATATATGCTTCATTTTTCTGGGGACTGGTTACGTTTGAATCTTTATCAGGAACAAAGGCTCACAAAAAGTCATAATTTACATACTATCAGTCAGGGTTGCATAAACTAAGTTCAGCAGTTGACATATTTAAGCCACCTGATTTTAGGTGACCACTGTAAAGAGTCACCTAAAGAGACATGTGTAGGTTATTGTATAAGGTAGTCTGATCATGAATATAGTATGCATAAAGTTCCTATAATGCCTGGGCTTAAATGAAAAGGGAACTCAGGCTTCATTGCATTTGTGCAGCATAGCATGTGCTTTTGATTTGCAGTTTTACCTCTGCTTCATTAGCATGCAGATGTGAATATTAATGAAATGTTTTAACATTTGTAACTCAAAACACAAAAGTGTGCAATTGGTTGGTGTTTAGGTTTGAAATAATGAAATATAAAAATTGCATGTTTACATACAGTATAACTAAAAACAAATGTGAAGATGATGTACAAAATTTGATATGGTGCTAATTAATAATGCCCATCAGTCAAAACATGAGCCCAAACAACATGAAGTCACCATGACACCTCCCCCACAGGGTCATTTTCCAGATGACTTTAATACTGTAGCATCTGGGTATTTTAAATACACAGGCATTTAAATGTTATTTCAAAACGTTGTAAATCTGTAGTTTGTTTATATGAAAACAAATTGTAAACAAAAAGAAAGAATCTATTATATCTAATATCTATTATTATTGAGCTAGTAGTAATTCAGCATTTAAGATTCTGTTCCAGTAACAGGACACATGCAAGACACTGGCTACTGGGACATTGCAACATTTAACCCAGTTAAACCCCATTAAACTGCCCGAGTAAAAATATTCAGAATTATTAATTTCTGTATGTACTGTGAAATTTTCTTTTACATTTTTACCAATAATTGTTTTCTATTACCCACATTATATCTTTAATTAGATCTGCCCCCTGACTGAGGTTAATTTGCAAATGCTGGGTGAAAAACAATCCTAAGGAGTGCTTCAGTATTTCTATTTTAATACACTTCTGCTCATTTGTATGATAATCTAAATAAAATAATCTATCAGCTAAATAAATGTAAATGTTATCTGTTATAAATACTTCTGTCTTGGTCAGGCTGTGACGGCCCCCTACAATGGCGATGATTCTGCAGCCCAGCACCAACAGCCTTGAGGTCCCAGGTATTGTACCATTTTATGAATGTACTTCTAATAAACATGTTATATTTACCACATGCATTCATTTGTTACTATAGTAATCATTTAGAATTATTACTAAACTAAAAACACATTTGCACATTACAAATAAAAAATAATGTGGACTATAAATGACCTTACCTTGAACTTTCTGAACACCAGGACATAACATCTCAACAAGCTGATTGAACACTTCATTCAGAGTTAATATAATGTTATTTTTGCTTTTGCCGTAACAGCTTTACTCTTTTTGAACTTACGTTCATCCACAAAAGCTTTGGTTAGGTTGGTCACTGACGTGCATGGTCATTCATCCCAAATGTGTTGGACAGGATTGTGATTAGAACTCTGTGCAGGCCAGTCAAGTTCTTTTACACTAAACCTCATGATTTTAGCACAGTCATACCGAAACTGTGACCACAATACGCCTGGTTAATCATTTTCCAGAAAACTTCATTATGGTAGCCAGCTGCAGCATGACTGTAGTATATTTTAATACCATAAATGATGATAAAATGTGAGTCATCTAATGGTAGTGTGCTTTACACAGCTTCAGCTGATGCGTGTCATTGTACATAAAGATCCTTGGCTTGTGTGTGACTGCTTGACTATGGAGACCAAATGCTTAATACATTAGACAAACAATTTTTATGCTGCAGTTACTTCCAAGGACAGACGACTTGTCTGCACCATGCACTTCAACTTGGCAATCTCATTCTGTGAACCTGCGTGGCCTAATCCTTTTTGTCCGACCTGTTGTTGCTCTGTGTTTTTACTTTACAACACTCAGAGTTCACCAATGGAATTTTAACAGGAAAGATGATTGATAAACTGATCTGTTGAAATGGTAGCATCCTTTGAGAGTTATTATGTTGGCAGTGTATTACACGGCTGAAAGCTTGTCATGTTAATTGTGGGGTTGGAAGTACTGCACAAATTTGGGTGGCAAACTTGGGTAAGGCTTGTTCCTATTTAATATCCTATGGTACGTCCATGTGTTTTGGTCTGATAACATTCCAATCATACCCTTGACTGGATCCGTCTTGTGTATGTAATTTATGTGAGTTTACATAGTTCCTAAAGCTACATGAGTGGGTAAGTCATTAGTAGAATGGCATATCTTTGTGATAAGGTAGAGAGGAACAGTTCATTCCCACTACATCCTTTACAGCACGTAAGAGTTCCTGAATTCTTGGCAGTCTTGGGATTCCTGTTCTGTGCCCTGGATTGATATGGGCCTTTATAGTGTAAAAGTGGTGAAAGTTTCCCACCATTTGAATACACGCTAACAGTTTAGAGATCTACAGCTAGTCTAATGATTTTTAAGGCCCTGGTATACAGTGGGGCCAAAAAGTATTTAGTCAGCCACTGATTGTGAAAATTCTCCTACTTAGAAAGATGAGAGAGGTCTGTAATTTTCATCATAGGTACACTTCAACTATGAGAGACAAAATGAGGGAAAAAAAATCCAGGAAATCACATTGTAGGATTTTTAAAGAATTTATTTGTAAATTATGGTGGAAAATAAGTATTTGGTCACCCACAAACAATCAAGATTTCTGGCTCTCACAGACCTGTAACTTCTTCTTTAAGAAGCTCTTCTGTCCTCCACTCGTTACCTGTATTAATGGCACCTGTTTGACCTCGTTATCTGTATAAAAGACACCTGTCCACAGCCTCAAACAGTCAGACTCCAAACTCAACCATGGCCAAGACCAAAGAGCTGTTGAAGGACACCAGGAAGAAAATTGTAGACCTGCACCAGGCTGGGAAGAGTGAATCTACAATAGGCAAGCAGGTTGGTGTGAATAAATCAACTGTGGGAGCAATTGTAAGAAAATGGAACCTGGACCATTGATAATCTCCCTCGATCTGGGGCCCCACGCAAGATCTCATCCCGTGGGGTCAAAATGATCATGAGAACAGAGAGCAAAAATCCCAGAACTACACAGAGGGACCTGATGAATGACCTGCAGAGAGCTGGGACCAAAGTAACAAAGGCTACCATCAGTAACACACTACGCCGAGAGGGACTCAAATCCTGCAGTGCCAGGCGTGCCCCCCTGCTTAAGCCAGTACATGTCCAGGCCCATCTGAAGTTTGCCAGGAGCATATGGATGATCCAGAAGAGGATTGGGAGAATATCATGTGGTCAGATGAAACTTTTTGGTAAAAACTCAACTCGTCGTGTTTGGAGGAAGAAGAATGCTGAGTTGCATCCCAAGAACACCATACCTACTGTGAAGCATGGGGGTGGAAACATCATGCTTTGGGGCTGTTTTTCTGCAAAGGGGACAGGACGACTGATCCGTGTTAAGGGAAGAATGAACGGGGCCATGTATCGTGAGATTTTAAGCCAAAACCTCCTTCCATCAGTGAGAGCATTGAAGATGGAACGTGGCTGGGTCTTCCAGCATGACAATGATCCCAAACACACCGCTCGGGCAACGAAGGAGTGGCTCCGTAAAAAGCATTTCAAGGTCCTGGAGTGGCCTAGCCAGTCTCCAGACCTCAACCCCATAGAAAATTTGTGGAGGGAGTTGAAAGTCCGTGTTGGCCAGCGACAGCCCCAAAACATCATTGCTGATATAGGAGATCTGCATGGAGGAATGGGCCAAAATACCAGCTACAGTGTGTGCAAACCTGGTGAAGACTTACAGGAAACGTTTGACCTCTGTCATTGCCAACAAAGGTTATGTTACAAAGTATTGAGTTGAACTTTTGTTATTGACCAAATACTTTCCACCATAATTTACAAATAAATTCTTTAAAAATCCTACAATGTGATTTCCTGGATTTTTTTTCTCATTTTGTCTCTCATAGTTGAAGTGTACCTATGATGAAAATTACAGACCTCTCTCATCTTTCTAAGTAGGAGAACTTGCACAATCAGTGGCTGACTAAATACTTTTTGGCCCCACTGTAGGTAACAGCCTGATACTGAAATAACAGAGATGTTTTGATTACCTGATATAAAGGTTTAAAATGGCCACAGGTATAATTGCTTTACATTTGTTAGTCTAAAGTAATCATAGTTTGTTTTTATATTGCTCCACTGCAATTTGTGAAATACCTGATATCCTGTTACTGGATGATGCTACATACCGTAACAGTACTAGATGATGTTACATTTGAACTGTTGCCCGATATCGGGACGTGAACTGAAAATAAACCATTGAGTTTAAACGTACTTAATTTTAATAAATGAACATTTATACGGGGTTTATGGGTGCAGACGTGAAATACAAAAATCTTTATACATTCAAGGCAGTTAGCAGACGCTTTCATCCAAAGTGACTTACAATTTTGACTGGATGCAACGCAAGCAGCTGAGGGTTAAGGATCTTGTTCAAGGGTCCAACAGTGGCAATCTGACAGTGGTGGAGCTTGTACTGGCAACGTTTCGGGTACTAAGCCGGTACCTTAACTGCTTAGCTTCCTCTGCCTCTCTAAAACATTGACATAGAACATCTTCTTCCTTTAATTAATTTTACCCTCCTAAAATTATCGTTTTATCCAGTCTGCTACACAGTCTAAGAGATAGTAATATTAATATTATTCAGTCTATGCAAAATGACAGTATATGAGAAGCCAGTACTACTTTGAATATTTGTTTATTATATATGTTTTTATTTACATCAACCACTTTATTTAGGTCGGAGTCACAGTGATTTCAGTTCACCCTAAATCCCAGGGCACAGGGTGGACAGGGTGGCAATCCATTGCAGTTGAATCTGCTTTGCATAAACATTTTTGAATGATAACAAATATTTAAAAATTAACAAGTTTTCTGTTTGAGCAGCTAGGTAAGACAAGTGTAAATGAACACAGGTACAGTCAAGTCAAGTCAAGTCAACTTTATTTATATAGCGCTTTTTACAATAGACATTGTCTCAAAGCAACTTTACAAAATCCAGGACCAACAGATACAAAAAAACCCCTGTTGAGCAAGCCGAGGGCGACTGTGGCAAGGAAAAACTCCCTGAAAATTACAGTAAGAAACCTTGAGAGAAACCAGACTCAGCAGGGCCCATCCTTCTTGGGTGGCCTGGAGGACACTTTAAATAAATACACGATTTACACAAAGCATACAAACACAGAATTAAATGATCTAAAGGTTATAACTGGTAATAAATAGATAAATAAATAAATAAATAAGAGTTGTTATTCGCTCTAGTCTTCAATAAAGTCTGTAGTGATTTCTTGTCATTCTTGGTGCAATTACTCCAGACCCGTCACATCCGGCAGGAGCAGCATCGTTGTCACGGCAGTCTCGACTTTTAATCCTTTGCCTCGGCGGGTAAACAGGTTTCCATCAGAATGCCTTTGGAGTAAAACAACAAAGAATGTAGTTAATAATGTACAATGCTAGTTGAGTAAAACAGTTTTACAGAGAGTTTTAGAAAAGGAAATATAGATGTTCAATTTGCAAATGTCATTATATTTATTTACATTCTTATTTTAAATGCATGGTGAACCAGTTTAAAACATCCATTCTTAAAGCACATAAGCATATTGTATACTCATTTACTAATAGTTTTTCACTGTGTAATGGCTGATTAGAAAGACTTCATCAGAATACAATACTGACATATATTTTTTGTTTTAGGTGAGGAGAAATCCATATCTACATCTCCATCAAGCTCTCCATCACCATCCAGAAATGACTGCAGTATTGCTCCTGTTACTCCCTCTTCATCTCCGGTATGACTCCAAATACTAACTCAAATCAGCTGCCACATCCACATTTTTGTTGTTAACCAAAATTCTGCAATGCTATTGCTTACTAACTAAGGCTTTAAATCTCCAAAAAGACAAAAAAGTCAGTACTTTTCTGTTATTTTTTACACAGTACAATCTCTGGTTAAAGACAACACACATCCCGAAATACAGAACCAAGTCTGAAATGTTTGATTCATATTAATGGTGATGGTCAGAAAAGTTGATAAAGATAAAAGGAGAAAGGAAAAACGGGAGAACAGGGAGGCTGTTTAGATCAGTACCAGGCAGAGCTGCAGATCTGATAACTACACCTACTGAAGAAAATGTTTCAATTAAAGTGTGGAGATGAAAGACATAACAACAGTACAGTAGTACAGTCTTGAAATATTGTTATATCATACAAGCACTTTATTTTTTGCAAAATGATAAAGTAAAAATATTCATAAATAAATCAATAGACCCACACATTTTCTTATACAGGTACTTGAAATTTTCGGCATTTAGCAGACGCTCTTATCCAGAGTGACTTACAGAAGTGCTTCCATAATAAACTTTACCGTACTCTAGTTTAAGTAGACAACAGTCCAAGAACACAAATCTGTTGAAACCCTGATAGATTTTTTTTTTTTAATAAGAGCATAAGTAAGTACATGTCAGCTTAAATTTTTAGTAAAGAGGTGGGAACTCAGATGTTCGAACAGACAGGGGAAGTTCGTTCCACCACTTGGGTGCCAGTACAGAGAAGAGCCTTGATGCTTGTCTTCCTCGAGTCCTGGGTGGAGGATCAAGTCGAGCAAGACTAGTGACTTAGAGGTTGCGTGGTACAAAGCGGGGTTTTATTAGACCTCGAAGGTAGCTTGGGGCTGGTCCATTTTTGGCTTTGTAGGCGAGCATCAGTGTTTTAAAATGTTTTAATTCATTTTGAATGAGTTGCAGACATTTACACACAGCAACGTTAGTAAATATTACTTATCACTATTAAACCGTTTTAGGTCAAAACAAGAGCAGGGTTTCCTGTGGTAAAAACTCTGGAATTTTTATAACTCACAACTGAAGTCATAATTTGAAAAAACTTGTAACTTGATCATGTCTGTCTATGACTTTCAACTTGAACTTAAACAAAGACTGAGGCCTAACTTGTATGGGCAGTGGTGGGTAACTAGTTAAGGACTAGACCATTGATTATAAGGTTAAGGGTCCAAGCCAACTTTTCACTGATGGGCCCTATAGTAGGGACCCTAGCCTTTAAATGGATTTTATCCTTTTTTATTTCTTGTCATATCTTATTTTTACTCCTCTTCTCTTTATCTGTATTATCTTTATCTCTTTATCTCCTTTCCTCCTTCCAGAGAACAGAAGTAAGGCCACGTATAGCATGTCCGTTCTCTGTTGTGGTGGCCATTGATTTTGGGACCACATCCAGTGGCTATGCCTTCAGTTTTACAGAGGACCCAGAAGTCATCCATATGATGAGGTAACCATTCCTAGCAGGCCTTAAAGGCTTAATGTTGATCACCATTGAACATTTTTTGAAAGCTTTTTTTCCACTCTACGTAGACGATGGGAGGGCGGAGATCCCGGCGTAGCCAATCAGAAGAGCCCGACTTGCCTGCTGCTGACCCCTGAAATGCGCTTCCACAGTTTTGGCTTTGCAGCGCGAGATAGCTACCATGACCTGGATCCAGAAGAAGCTAGACGCTGGCTCTACTTTGATAAGTTCAAGATGAAGATCCACAGCAACAGTGTAAGAATGCAGATGTAATATATATATACACAGCTTAAAGTATTAAGGGAACACCAGATCTTGATGAACAAACAATTCAAGTTGAAAATCTTTACTGATATAAATGTGTAATTTGTTGAGAGCTAAACGATGTAACAATGGTCAATGAAAACCAAAATCATTAACCCTGGAGGCCTGGATTTAAAATCACAGCAGAAATCAAAGTAAAAAAATTTAAAATCACTGGCTGAAACATGTTGCATGAATTTTATCACATCAACTTATTCTGTGACTCAGAAGTGTGTATGACCCTGGTATGCACTCCCAGCAATGTCTGGGCATACTCCTGATGAGGTTGATGTCCTGGGGGATTTTCTCTCAGACCTGCTTCAGGGCATCAGTAAGCTTCTAGACAGTCTGTGGCACTATTTGGCATCATCGGATGATACATAATATCCCAGAGGGTCCTAACTGGATTTACTTCTGGGGAACGTAAGGGCCAGTCAATCGCATCAATAGCCTTTGTCATTCAGAAACTGCCAGCACTCTTTGACCACATAAGCCCGACTTTGTCTTGCACCAGGAGGAACCCAGAGCCCACTGCACCATTGTTAGATCTGACAGTGGCTCTGAGGAGTTTATCCTGGTACCTTAACAGCAGTCAGGGTACCATTGGCTATCACATGGATGTTTGTGCAATTCTCCAAGGATATGCCTCCCCAGAACATCACCGACTCACCTCCAAACCGGTCATGATGGATGATGTTGCAGGCAGCATAATGTGCACCATGGTGTCTCCAGACCTTTATGTCACATGAACTCAGTGTGATCTTGCTCTCATCTGTGAAGAGAACCGAACACCAGTGGAGGACCTGCCAATTCTAGTGTTCTCTGCTGAATGCTGGTCGAGCTGTACAGTTCTGGACTGTAAGCACAGCTCCCATTGGAGGATGTTAGGCCTTTATAGCACATGGTCAAGAGAACTAGATGTGGTTTTATTCAAACTCAAATTTATGTCAACTTATGTCATTAACATTATTATTTTTTGTTTACTGTGACTTCTTTTTGCTTATTTTTGTCAATTCTATAAACATCTCCATAATACCTCTTAACGTAAAAGAAGCTGAATATTTCTGATTGCAACTCTATGAATTATTAGACTGGGTGATTAACAAATGAGCATCTAAACAAATTTGCATCACTTTATTCTGCTTTTTTTGTAGGACCTCACCGTTGTTACAGAACTGGAGTCAGTAAGCGGGCAAAGAGTTAGGGCCATTGAGGTGTTTGCTCATGCTTTGAGGTTCTTTCGCCAACATGCTTTAAAGGTAAAGCAGAAAAATTACCATTTGCTGTGTTTCTATGTATGATGCAAAAAGTAATAAAATTTACCCATTACTGACCCTATTACTACATGAAATGGAAAGATTCATAAACAGAAGAAATAGAAGTCAAAATAATGCTCCACTTAGACACCGTATTGTGGTGCAATACTCTTTTTACTTTCAGGAGCCCCTGGGGACCAAATACCAGCATCAGCTCTACCCACAGAGTCTATTACTATTTAAATACACAGATCAGCCATAACATTAAAACCACCTGCTGTGTCTTATCCACTCATACCAGCACAACACACACTAACACACCACCACCATGTCAGTGTCACTGCAGTGCTGAGAATGACCCACCACCCAAATAATACCTGCTGTTTAGTGGTCCTGGGAGAGTTCTGACCATTGAAGAACAGTATGAAAGGGGGATAACGAAGCATGCAGAGAAACAGATGAACTACAGTCAGTAATTGTAGAACTACAAAGTGCTTCTATATGGTAAGTGGAGCTGATAAAATGGACAGTGAGTGTAGAAACAAGGAGGTGGTTTTAATGTTATGGCTGATCGGTGTATTTTGGCAGCATAATCCGATCCACACCTAAAAGAGTGTGGAAGATTTATATGTGTTTACAACATGGGCATTGTGGTCAAACTTCAGATTACACATTACGATACAAAATACAGTTTGTATTAGTTTATCCTGATCTTACTTGATTTTGCTGCCATAGATCCTTAATGTTGAGATAATCATAAAAACATTTTTTATAGCTTGAGATAAACATGCAATCATTTTTCTATAGCTTAAAGGGTATATACACTGACTGATATTCCATTCCATGGATAATTTTAAATTCTTTTAAATGCCTATGCTCACTAATTCAGTAACTGTATTTGTAATTATTAAATAGAAGCCAAACATGTAAAATATTTCAAAACGTAGGTATAATTCCTAAGAATCAGCCTATAATGGCTTTAGTTAGAAGGCTCTGGAATTTTCATCCTGGATGAGATTGCATTACTTATTTAGTGACGTTGCTCTAAAAATTTTGTTAACCCATGGTTTGTGTTTGTGTGTGTGTAGGAGGTGAGGGACCAGTGTTCATCTGTGCTGGAAGGTGATGAGGTGCGATGGGTCATTACTGTTCCAGCTGTGTGGAGACAACCAGCCAAGCAGTTCATGAGAGAGGCTGCTTACCTGGTAATACACTCAAGCTCATGTCATCACAGATCCATAGGGTTTCCAGTAACATTTCCCTAGTACACACAAAGATGAGGTTATTCATGTGAAGTATATGTAAAGTTGAGAAAGGGATGTCTACACATCAGTGGAAAAGTAACTAGGGTGTGTTGACAATATGTGTAAGTAAATGTGGCACGATATTCACCATAAAATACCAATGTGTTCTCTGTCAAATCCAGTGAAGACAAAGTAGCTTAAATATTTAATATAAATATGCTTTATGTTTTATGACTGAATATATTTAAAATCATAAAACAAATGAAAATGGCATAGTCAAGAGTATTGGTACCCTTGACCTAATTGTTTTGCAGCACAACCTTTGGAAGCATTGTCTGCAATCAATCAAGCATTTCTGCACTTTGCTGCTGGTAGTTTAAGCCACTCTTTTTTAAATCCCTCTAAAGTTGTCTTCTAACTGCAAGTTTCAGCTCTTTCCACAAATATTCAACAGAATTCAAACCAAAACTTATAAAAGGTCACTTCACTACAATTATCCAGTGCTTTCTTTTCATCCATTCTTGTGTGCTTTTAAATGTTTGTTTCTGGTCATTATCTTTCTGGAAGCTTTCAAACACTTGGAGGTATGTTCTACTTCAAAAATGTCTTCATAGTCTTCTGACTTCATTGATTCGAGGCACCCGGTGTCTGAGGCAGTTTAAACTTTATTCTGTTCTCCTTGGGTCTGGGGCCTAGAGCTGGTTTAAGAGGGGCGTAGTTTCCTCCTGACTCAAGAACAATGCTCGAGACCTGGGCACAAACACAGGAAACCACGCCTGCACAAAGAAAGACGGTAGGGAGGGTGGTAATGATGTGGGGTTGGGATAGAGAGGTATGAGGGAAGGCTAGGGAAAAGGGTATTTTGCATGTGACATCATATGTTAATCTTTCTCCTGAAAAATTGCGTGTAATGCAGTATTAAGACTCCAGTTGGCTTGTATGTTGTGGCTGTTGCATATTTTTGTTCACAAGGACATTCATGAAATTTGTCCGAAAAAGGTTTGCTTTATTTTTGTAATTACTGGGAACCTCATGTCTGAAACTACATACTACGTCTAAAAATGAAAAAAAGAAAAGAAAAACAACACAACGCAAATTGGTGAACCAGTTATTCCATGCTGTAATATGCTGAATCAGTTATTCCGTGGTTGGAGAGGGAGGATAGGAAAATGTTCTAACACAGTAAATCACATCATTCTCTTATCCACTGTTTCAGCCTGGCAGTGGATAGCTTCCTACCTGAAAGAGCGTTCTTACTAGGTGTCATAAAGCTGACATCTCCTCCATGTAATCTTTTAACTGGAGTCAAACAGGGTTCTATACTTGGTCCAATTCTTTTTTTGCATATTTACACATTCTCATATCCTCCTATCCCCCTTTCTTACGATTCTCATGTTGATGATACTCAGCTCATCGTGTCATTCCTTTTTAAGACACCCAAGTTTCAGATCACACATAGATGTCAGCTCATCACCTAAAACTTAGCCCCAAAAAGAATGAGGTTTTATATATTCCCGCAGATCTGGACCTAGTCATTTCTTTCAATCATCATCATAAAAATGTGACCATTCCTCTCTATAGAAGTCACTCAGTCTCTTGTCCGGTCTCTCATCATTTCACAGCTGGACTGGTGCAACTCCCTACTGACAGGACTTCCCATGCCCACCATCAGACCTCTGTAACTGATTTAAAATGCAGTGGGCTTTACTGAGAAATTGAAGGACAACACTGTTCCCAAAAAATTACTTTAGCTGTTTAAACAAGTAATATAAAAAAGGGGTTCTTTATTGGATTACAATGTCCATAGTCCAGTCAAGATGGGTAACTGAATAGTTTGATGAGTAATTAACCCTTTGATGCACAACCTGGGTCAAAAGTGACCCAACTGAGTTTTTATTTTCTATATCTTTGCAATAAATTAATTTAGTCATTCAAGCTTCCATGAATTTTTCAATTAACTTGTTTTTGATCATCACAAATCCTTATTTCAGTTTTATATTTTTTGCTTTTTTAATAAAAATCATTTTTGTATCACTACCCTTCTAATGCACAACACGGGTCAAAAATGACCCTTATGTATTTACTATGGAATTTGACAGAAACTACTGACATTTGTAAGTGTTTGTAGCCATAAACATATTTACTGATCTTTAGAAAGACAACCAAAGATTAGGCTCTTGAATCTTGAATATATCCAATACTATTTGCTTGCTAGCTGTTTACATATTCTAGTATAGATAGCGTTTATTAGCTAAGACAGCAAATACATGAATAACTGACAAATGTGCATATGAAAATATTCTTGAATGGATGAATATGGGTCATTTTTGACCCATGTTGTGCATCAGAAGGGGTTTGCTTAGCATGTGCATCAAAGGGTTAAATAATCACTACATTTAAACCCTGCTAAATACCCACAAAGGATTTTGGACTGGCATGTTATATATTTTCCTTTGCCACAATCATCAAAACAATGCATGACTTTTGGTAGAATGTTTTATCCTTCAGTTTTAAAGAGTTGTGGTGGTTGTTATGCTGGTTTTTGCTCTTTGTATTTAGTACGCAGTTTAAGAAACCAGTCTCACAATCATGGGGGAAAATTAAAACCAACCAGGAATACAAACAATTGCATTTACTGACAGATATTTTAGGACACGCATACACAGTCTATAACTTCCATCCAGACATTAGAAAACGTTTAAAGGCACACTTATCTATGACCTCAACCTTTTTCTCTTTATGTTGCTTTACTTAAATTCTGGTTTTTTTCTCTTGTCATTTATCTGTGCACACTTAATATTAACCACTTACTAGTTTGCAATTTAGGACACATGCAGAAATGGGCTTTTCTGAAAGTTTCAAGAAGGCTTGGACAAGATTATAAAACCAAACATACTGCTAAAGTTAGTAAGCACGCACAAAGTATCCAGGAATAGGTCTCCCAAGGGGTGTGGTGCATAACCTTTTGCCCAATAGCTCATACTGTGGACGATCAAGCCCCAGGCTGTTGTACAGCTGTTCCAGGAGATTATGCATTTCTCTCTCCTGTTAATTCAGTGGAACCAGCAAATCCCAGGTATCTGTGAATTAATGTGATTGATAGTAGACAGGAAACACGTCATGCAGGATACAACTCTTATACATAAGGTTGATTGGCTGCATGTGTCTCACCACTGACTCTAAACCCAACTCTGACTGAGTAATGCATGGTCACATTGTTATGATTCATCAGCAGTTGAATAGATCCTGGTGTGTGTGGTCAGCAAGCGAATCATACTCATTTATGTCAATGTCAGCTACCTTTTTTGACAGATAATGAGAATATCATTCCATGGACAGTTTACTACTTAACTGTTACTTGTTGCCGGTTTTAATTTAATTTTGTACAGTTAAATTGTTACATTTAGCACCCTTAAGAATTTAGGGTAGAAACCTAAAATAAAAGGTTCTAGGGTAAAGGAATTATGACTCATTAAGTTAAGATCAACATTTCAATGTAGAAATGCTCCTTCAGATGTAAGTAAAATGTATTCTAGGTAGTATTGGTCTACCTAGATCTTAGAACACTAGAGAATTTTTTTGGTATTTAATTCTAGGTAGCATTGGTCTACCTAGATCTTAGAACACTAGAGAATTATTTTTGCTATTTAGTTCTAGGTAGTATTGGTCTACCTAGATCTTAGAACACTAGAGAATTATTTTTGCTATTTAGTTCTAGGTAGTATTGGTCTACCTGGATCTAAGAACACTAGAGAATTATTCTTGCTATTTAATTCTAGGTAGTATTGGTCTACCTGGATCTAAGAACACTAGAGAATTATTTTTGCTATTTAATTCTAGATAGTATTGGTCTACCTGGATCTAAGAACACTAGAGAAATATTTTTGCTATTTAATTCTAGATAGTATTGGTCTATCTGGATCTAAGAACACTAGATAAATATTTTTGCTATTTAGTTGTCTTTTATTTTACATTATTTTTCTTTCTCATTTTCTTCAGGCGGGTTTAGTTTCTACAGACTCTCCTGAACAGCTCCTCATTGCTCTTGAACCTGAAGCTGCCTCCATCTACTGCAGAAAGCTCCACCTTCACCAGGTAATTGACCTTAGCCAGCGACCAGTGACCAATGGCTTGGACTTGGATGGGTCACGTCTCTTCGATTCCAGCTTCAGGCAAGGTAATGGTGCTGTCTTTTCAAACCAAGGAACAGTTTGTTTTGAATTGCTTCTTTTTCTTAATGGTAAACATGATTATACAAGGGACACTCTGGGCAGAACTCCAGTACAACAGAGCATATCACTTTACTGCATTAACATCGAATGCAAAACATCTTGAGGGTTTGGGGGAAAGCCATGATCTTTGTCTCTCTGTGGAGTTGTGGTTTTCTGGTGGAAATATTTTGTCCTTCTTTGCAGTGTGTGTTGGGGTAAATGTAAAATCAGATAAAGCATTAGGGGGTTCAGTCAGAGGGGGGTTGGAGAAACAGCATGTGGTTTATATTAAGTGAGCAAGAGAAAGGATTGATGAGGGGCCTTGGAGGGCAGTCTTTTTAAATAAACCACCGATGCCTATTGTAAAACAATATGCCCCCCATATTTATGCAATTTTTCTTAAGTAAGTGGTGCCATTATTTTTTCTTACAAATACCACCGAGAGTCATAGTGCATAGTGAATTTTACACCCCCTTCCCCCAAAACATGCACAATCATGTGTAATTGGAACAAGATGCTTTTGGACCATGATGTCAGTCTCCTTAGGTCTGTTCAAACAGTTCACATTTACTACTCATGGTCTCCCTTCATTTTTACCTCCCAACTTCATCCACTTCTGTTAGCATTTGAATGACGGCTCCGAGTTCTTTCATTTCCTTTGATGTTTAATGTTAAAACCATTCCAAGTTTGAATGTGCCCTTCACCACTTCTTTTCTCCCACTTTCAAGTCTTTTACTCTAAATCCTGAAAGCATTTCTTTGGAGCTGCCCATCACTTTAAGTATACTCACAGAGAAAAAGCAATGATGCCAAACATATTGCCAAATAGCCTGACAACTGTCTAAAAGAATACACTCCACAAATGTTCCTCTAGGTGTTTTGATTGCACACTCACTCAACACAGTGAGCACTAAGATGTTTTAGGTTGGAATTATACTTATTTAGTAACTAGCCATATAAAGGTGCAGGTAGCTTTGAATGGAGCAGCAGTGGCATACACTGATCAGCCATAACATTAAAACCACCTACTTGTTTCTACACTCATTGTCCATTTTATTAGCTCCACTTACCATATAGAAGCACTTTGTAGTTCTACAATTACTGACTGTAGTCCATCTGTTTATCTACATACTTTTTAAACCTGCTTTCACCCTGTTCTTCAATGGTTAGGACCCCATATGACCACCACAGAACAGGTATTATTTAGGTGGTGGGTCATGCTCAGCACTGCAGTGACACTGACATGGTGGTGGTGGTGTTGTTAGTGTGTGTTGTGCTGGTATGAGTGGATCAGACACAGTAGCGCGGTTGGAGTTTTTAAATACTGTGTCCACTCACTCTCCACTCTATTAGACACTCCTACCTAGTTGGTCCACCTTGTAGATGTAAAGTCATCTGGTCATCTTCTACACCTTCATCAGTGGTCACAGGACACTGCCCACAGGGCGCTGTTGGCTGTATGTTTTTGGTTGATGGAATATTCTCAGTCCAGCAGTGACAGTGGGTGTTTAAAAACTCCATCACTCATACCAGCACAACACACACTAACACACCATCACCATGTCATGTCAGTGTCACTGCAGTGCTTAGAATGATCCACCACCCAAATAATACCTACCCTGTAGTGGTCCTGTGGGGGTCATGACCATTGAAAAACAGCATGAAAGGGGGATAACAAAGCATGCAGAGTAACAGATGGACTACAGTAATTGTAGGACTACAAAGTGCTTTTATATGGTCAGAGAAGCAGATAAAATGGACAGTGAGTGTAGAAACAAGGAGGTGGTTTTAATGTTATGGTTGATCAGTGTATCTGCTGCAATGAATAGAAGCCGGTCCAAAATGTAACGAAACATACTTAATTGGGTACCTAATTAGGCTTGATTAGAATGTCTCGGTAGCTTACATCATCTCCAAATCCATTACAAGCAGAAATCTCGCTAGCTTGCTAGTGAGCTAATGCGGATGAATTACGATGGCCAAAAAATCAACTTAACATTGACTACAAAAACTTGGACTTTTAGTCCACCCAGAATGCACCTGTCATGAAAAATAATGTGACTATTATTAGAATGCAAACACTTTAACACACTGACACATATAGTTAGTTGTCCAGCTTACTCCAGCTGTCATCCTTTTTCGACTGTTATTACAGTGATGTCAGCTACGTTTGGTAGTCATTACAATCCAAATTGAATCTTTTGTTTTTTCTTTTCTTCTCTCATTTCATCTTTAATGCTGTTCCATACTGGAAATGGTTTCCAGACAGGGCCTAAAGCACAAGTCTGAAAAATAGGATTCTTAGATCTTAAGATCTGGCACACACAGCTAGAATTTGTAAGCTCTTGATTGTGTTTCCTGACTCTTTCTACAGAGAACAGGAACTCCAGTGGACAGATTCCCATTTTATTATTCTAATAATATACAATAGTCCTTAAATATGACCCGGGTTATAAAACACATGTAACTAGTGCTGTACAAAGTGGCTGTAATGATTGAAAGTGTATTTATTTTTATAACAGAATGTGCTATAAGCTATTCTAGACTGTGTAACTTGACTGTTACACATTGGTCACAGTTATGACTGCCAGCATTTACTGGAAAAATGTTTTCTTTTACAGCAACAACAAAAATGTTCCCGCTGGAGTATGGTGGAGGGTCTCAGTTTAGCTAGAACAAGATCATGTGTATTGTAAGATGTGTACTTGCTATTTCCTGTATTGTATAGTAATGTCAGCCAATCTAAAAGTACAAGTCTTCAAAAAGACATTCATTTAAAGTGGTGATTGTTATGGTTGCAAAAGCCCCCTCCTCCATCTTAGTCACTTTGTAATGTGGTTTTTAGTAATGAAGGCCATGTGCTGATAATTAGTACTGCTGGTTCTCTGATTAAAGACTTGTGTGTGCATGTGTTTGTACATTGCAGCACGCACACAGCTTCGCAAAGCCAGACATAGCCGGACATTTCTGGTGGAGAGTGGAACTGGGGAACTCTGGTCTGAAATGCAGACAGGTAAATATAAAACATATGCATATAAAACTTGTATAAACCCTGATAGTAAGAGTGCATAGCCACTGATGCACCACTGCTTTCACATCATCATCACATGAAATCTTCTTCCTCTTAAAGCTTCTTTGAGCAGTTCGAAAAGGTGGAAATCTGATGGCGCTAAATCCGGACTAAAATTTCTCTCTAGACACGACCAATTACTACTCCTCCCGTCCTCACCGTTTCCAACAAAAACATAAAAGTGCAGAAACTTTTTGAAGATCTCTTGTACATTTATGTGGTACAGCAGTGGATTTTCAATGTAAGACAACATACGAATAAAAAGTAAATAAAAAGGTATGAGGTAAAACAATAGACAGAACTATACACCGATTAGGCATAAAATTATGACCACCTTTCTAATATTGTGTTGGTCCCTCTTTTGCTGCCAAAACAGCCCTGCAACAGTGATGCACTGTGTATTCTGACACCTTTCTATCAGAACCAGTATTAACTTCTTCAGCAATTTAAGCTACAGTAGCTCGTTTGTTGGATCGGACCATGCGGGCCAGCCTTCGCTCCCCACGTGCATCAATGAGCCTTGGCCGCCTATGACCCTGTCGCCGGTTTACCACTGTTCCTTCCTTGGACCACTTTTGATAGATACTGACCACTGCAGACCGGAAACACCCTACAAGAGCTGCAGTTTTGGAGATGCTCTGACCCAGTCGTCTAGCCATCACAATTTTCCTGCTTCTAACACATCAACTTTGAGGATATTTGATATTCACTTGCTGCCTAATATATCCCACCCACTAACAGTTGCCGTGATGAAGAGATAATCAGTGTTATTTACTTCATCTGTGAGTGGTCATAATGTTATGCCTAGTTTGTGTATGTAACAAAAGGGTGGCACAGTGGCTCAGTGGGTAGCACTGTCTCCTAACAGCAAAATGGTCCTGGGTTCAATTCCCAGGTAGAGCGGTCCAGGTCCTTTCTGTGTGGAGTTTGCATGTTCTCCCCATGTCTTTGTGGATTTTACCTGTCACCTATAAGAACCTGTTCTGTCATGAATGTAACCAAAGTCAAGAGGACAATAAAATGCTAGTAAACAAACAATAAGTGATAACTGAATAGTTAAAGATTAACCAAAACTAACAAGCGTATGAATTCCCATCAAAATACAAAACATCACAAGTTTTTATCCACAAGTCTGTGCTTTATTTAATACATATCAGCTTAATGCTGGGAGTAGAACTAGAATAAAATAAGTAGAAAACAGTTTTTTATAGAAAATAGATGCTTCTGTGTTCCAAACCTTACTCCTAAATACTGGTGCAAAGCTGGAGTACAGCCTTCTGAAGGTGGGAGGAAATCAGAGTATTCAGGGAGAAACCTAGGCAAGAATGTTAGAATTCTGTTTACTAAAACGTAAATTCTTTAACCTGTTATCTACTTCTGACACCCCAGGTGCTGGCTGGCTTCAAGAATTTTAATGTGGACCTAATCTTAATAACTCACAGCTTTATAACCATAAAGCTTTATAAGCACACAATGATAATACAGCATATGGATTTTGATTTATGCATAAACATAAATACGTAATATGTTAATGTTTTATTTAAATATGAACAGCTTTAAGATGAAGTAAATACATGACACATAAAGTCAAAAAGCTAACCAACTTAAGACAAACCCAGAAGCTAAGAGACATTTACAATAGTTGACTAAAGAACCCAAATACATTTTTTAATGCACTTTCTTCCCTTTTCTCCCCCTTTAGTGCGTCCAATTGCCCAATTGCATCATGCTTCCTCTCCGCCTATGCCGATCCCTGCTCTGACCGAGGAGATCGAAGCTAACCCACGCCCCCTTCGACACGTGGGCAGCAAGCCGTATGCATCTTATCACCCACACATGTTGTGCCACCTAGTGTTGTGTACGGAGAGACACACCCTAAGAGCACTCTTTCCTCATCTCTGTGTAGGCGCCTCTAATCAGCCAGCAGAGGTCATAATTGCACCAGTCTGACAGAGAGAGACCCATATCGGCTTAGTCCCGCCCATCTGAACAACAGGCCAATCGTTGTTCATGTGGCCGCTCAGCCTTAGCCGGCAAGGCAGAGCTGAGATTCGATACGATGTATTCGAGATCCAGCTCTGTTTGCAGCGTGTGTTTTTACCGCTGCGCCACCTGAGCAGCAAGAACCCAAATAAATTTGCTAAAAGAAGAAGTCAGCTTACTTGCAAAACCAATGAGCAGATCTGCAATCAATTTATTGATTTATTTGAACTTTACCATCATGTTTTACACTGGTGGTCACTGGTCATGACAGGACAGGTAGTTACAGGTTACACATGATTAATCAGTTAAATTTCAAACACAGTCACAGGCAATTTTGCATCTTCAATTTACTTGTCAACTTACATGTCTTTGGACTGTGGGAGGAAACCCACACAGACACGGGGAGAACATGCAAACTCCACACAAAAAAGACCTGGATCACTGCACCTGGGACTCAAACCCAGGACCTACTTCCTGGTGACAGATCTACATTTAGATTTGACATTGAAACAACACAAATAAAACTGTCAAAGCATTTCAACAAACTAAACTAACCAAAGCTAAACAAAGCCCACACACACACACCTAAACCACACACTCTCTCACTCCCTCATTTTAACAAAATTTCCCAGCGGTACACAGTGCCAGTACATGCCACAAAACAGACCCGTCACATTTTCCCTTCCTCAACCTGATATTGAACACACTTCAGCCTGCTGAAAATTCAACACTAAAACAATGTTGGTAGTTTTGGATCAGTACTCTCGTTTTAAAAACAGAATAGATTGTACTTTAATTAAAAGTGCACTTTTGTGTGTGCTGTGAATAATTTGTATATTATTACTGGCTCTGGCTGCTGCCTCGTCTTGTAGTGCCTTGTGGGTTGTAAAGCATGTTGCTCATTGCCAGGCTGACTGAGGAGGTCCAGGGTCAAAATAATCAGATTTTTAGGTACAGATGTTTCCTGCTAAAAATGAGTAAGAAACACACAGAAAAGAGATCAAGAGCGGCATGGAGAAAGAGAAAATAAGAAAGAGAACAAAAAACTCTTTTTAAAAAAAGCCCAAATTACTTTTCACTTGTTTGTACTGCATTTACCTGACCCTCAGATTTTTTAACTGCCATGTGGGACAGAAGTGCTATACATTGCTGTACATCGCTACCCACAAGACTGTATCATAAAGGCTTAGAAGGCCTATTTTCAGAAGTTAAAAAACATTCTGATAAAGTATTTATATTTTGTAATATCACGACACTGTATTTGTATCAATATTTGCCATTTTTATATCAAATAAATCACAATCAATTTATACTATTTATACTGTCCATTTATACTGTCAATCAAATTTATACTGTCCATTTTGCTTCAAATACATGAGCATCAACCAACCTAAAAGATTACTATTTAATAAATAATGCTTTGGTTTTATTTCAAAACAAAAGCATGCAGTTAATCATGGCACTGAAATACAAAGAAAAGAAATACTAGAGATGCATGAGTACCGATACTGGTATCGGGTATTTGCCCGATACCACGCTCATTAACTTGTACTCATACTCTCAAACGAGGCTCCGATACTAAACATCCGATACTGTGTGCCTAGTGCACGTTGCTGCGTTATGCACAGTTCACACTACACGATTTGTGCCCTGATTTTCGCTCGGCGACTGGTTGGCGCTAGATTTGCCGGCTCGGGAGCAACTCGGCGTTCGCTCGGCGATCAAAACTCGGCTCTGGATCGCTAAGTGTGAACTATCCAACAACTCGATCTGACTGGCTCACCGAGCGCTCGAGTTTTCTAGCACGTCAGATATCTGATCTCAGATGTGCGACTGGGAATGAGTGACATGTCGAACAGCCAATAAGAACGCAGGATACGGTGTGAGGGGAAATGCAGGAGAGGAGTGTAAACAGGTGGGACAGGGGGACAATATAGTTTATATCAGAATACACCGGCACACACACACACGTTTTACAGTATTTCTGACCTGATCATTCTCTACAAAACATAACAACAAAACACCAACATTGCAAAAATATTTATTAACCTCCAACTCACTACAGAACAATCCATGCTATTCGTGTTGCCAAAACCACTCAGATTCATTTATTTTTCCTCCTTGATATCATCACGTCAGCGCACAAACACTTTGATTACTCGCTACTTGTTGACGTGCGTTTTTGGACGTGGTATCATTAAACTTCTCGTCACTTCTCACGTGTGTTTTTGTTTAAAAAAAAAACGGTATTCTAAATAGGTATTGGTATCGGTATTGGCAAGTACAAAAATACATGTACTTGTACTCGTACTCGGTTGGGAAAAAATGGTATTGTTGCATCCCTAAGAAATACAAAAACTTACCTTAGCTTGTGTTCTTTAAAATGAGAATTTATATGTGTTGTTCTATTAAGAATATAAACAAACAACAGGTGACATTTAAGCCTTAGTAAGTAAATGATCTCCACACAAGTTCCATTTTAGGCTGGAGTTCAAAACACGTGACAGTCCCGGCCACACGGCTCTGCAGACAGATACTGCAGCTGGCACAATAACAATGCTAACCCATTTAGAGAGACAGTGTGACAAATTGGTCTTTTATTAAATTCTTATTGCTTGACCCTCTGTAAATCTATAGCTGGACCACCTCACAGCACAATGTTCTTTCTAGCGACAGTAGAGGGTGACAAAGGGACTTTTTAAATATAACCCTTTACATTCCAACACAAATTGAAAAGGCAGGTATAAAAGACTTTTAGAATATTTTAGGCACTCTCAGAAGGCATACAGGGCCCTCACAGTTCTCCTCTGGTGCAAATTTCATATTTATCTTTAGATCAGTTGAGTTGAATAAATTAGTCTTCAGCACCCCAGTGTTGGTAATCGTTATCGAGAGTATATCAATTTAGTGTGGCCTGTTGACTTTTTTGTTACAGTTCAGGACACAATAAGATAGAGGTAGTGAATCCCTCTTAAAATGTTTGTTATTAACTTTATTATTATGAGTGGTTAAATAAAAGGTCAAGGGGTCTGAATACTTTCTGAATCCATTGTATTGTTAGTACAAAAAGTAACTTGGTCTTTACTGAGGGACAGCAGCTGTAATAATGTATGTGCTTTTCAGGTGATAAATATATAGTAGCAGACTGTGGCGGAGGGACAGTGGATCTGACTGTACATCAGATTGAACAGCCTCAAGGAACTCTGAAGGAACTCTACAAAGCATCAGGTGAGAGAAATGATGCACATACATTATTGCAGGACGTCACAGTGCACACTGCTAAATGTATCACAAGTATAATCAGTAGTAGAAGTGTGAAATTATAATATTAATAGTTATTGTTTCTTTCATGCGTCCTGCTAAATACTTCTGCTGTAAATGTTTTTTCAGCACTTTTTATTATTATTTGTTAGTATATTTATGTAAATTATTTAATTAAAATGCTTTACTACAATGGCCAGTGTATTTATAATAATAAACTAGGATGTGCTTTTATTTGAGTGCTTTTATTTGCAATTAATGCAGAAAACTTGTTCATTACAATGACATTTTAAACATATCCCAGCTTGTCTGGAAGCTGGGTATGAGTACAGGGTCAGTCATTGCGTGCAACATTTGTCAACAGTGGCTGCATGGCTAAGATTTGAACCCACAACCTATTATTTAATAGCCCAAACCCCAAATAAGGGTTCTTAATATCTAAAGTTATCTCCACTTATCCACTTATAACATCTACAATCCTAAAACTCTTAAGATGTTATTTATCTATTAATTGCAAATTATTCACAAAACAGATGCCTCCACAGCACCTGCCAGACTTAAAACCTGTGTCATGTTTAAAGAAATACCCAAGCATAAGTGATGTATCAGAAAATGAGACGAGTAACTGTCTAACCTGTGTGTTGCAGGAGGCCCGTATGGTGCAGTAGGTGTTGACCTGGCGTTTGAAGCCATGCTGTGTCAGATATTTGGGTCTGATTTTATTGAGACGTTTAAAGCCAAGCGTCCAGCTGCCTGGGTTGACCTGACCATCGCTTTTGAAGCTCGCAAGCGCACAGCAGCGCCTGGTAGAACAAGTGCACTCAACATCTCCCTGCCATTTTCCTTCATCGATTTCTACAAGATACACTGTGGCCAGAGCGTGGAGACTGCACTACGCAAGAGCAAGTATGATCAAGAGCTTATCACAGCTAAGAGAAATAATGCTAGTCTGAAATTATGTTTGTCAATGGGTTTCAAAGGACAAAAACAGTAGAAAATGTATGTTTACTGGATATTTTTAAAGACTTTTAAATGAGAAAGAACAAGGCAATGCTCTTGCTGCAAAAGAAGTCATGGGTGTAGGTTTGCCTTGGAAGGGATGCATAAAAGAGAGCTCCCTTATATGCATGGGCCTCACAATTAAGATAGGGGGTTAATACAGAAAAAAAATAAAAAATAAATAACACCTGATAATTGATGACCTTGTCAAAGTGCTGCTCTAAAACAGGGTTGCCAGGTGTTTGGTTTTGACAGAAAAACTTATAAATGTGAGTTAAAATTAGGCAACCCAACTAAAAAAAAGGCCTGTTATTGGCCTTAACATAAAATTTTATAAGTTCAGATGTATTTCACCCTAATTTTTGTTTTTCATTTACACTGGAGGCAACATCTACCAACACTGCTCCTCCAAAACATGTGAATCCAGCCATGCCTCTTGTTCAGTTGTGGCTCATTGGACAAAGAGCTCACAAGGTTTAATGTAAATAGTCTGATACTTTCTTTCAAAGTGGTCAAGAACCACCTATCACAGTACAAAGCCATTTGACTGACACTGCAAATGACCAATTATTGACCAACTATTGCCTTCAGTTACCTCCCCTTTATAAAAAAAGCCATTTGGCTGTAGTATGGAATAAAAATACAGTTTTCTGTTTCTGTTTAAATAAGCTTCTCTTGGGCATGAATAAAAGAATAACACTGTAAGCTGTATGGCCAAAAATATGTAGACACTCCCCCTTAACATTGAGTTTGATTATTTTTTATGCTTATATATAAGCATAAAGCATATAAGCATATACTGTAAGTGACAGTGTCCAAAGAAGGTCCATAAAGACATGGTTTGACCAGTTTGGTGGGACTTCAGTGGCCCAGGCAAAGCCCTGACATTAACCTTATTAAACACATATAGGATAAATTAAAACTTTGATTGTGAGCCCGACCTTACAAATGCTTTTTTGATTGAATGGTTCGGGTGTCCACATACTTTTGCCTGTACTTTCTCTCTCAACATGTAGTGGTTTTTAACCTGTTTTATTAGCCATGCAGACACAAATGAGACTAGTTTGTCAGAATTGTTTTGCTTCTCAGATTACTAATGCAAACTATCTCACTTTCAGTATGAATATAGTGAAGTGGTCTTCTCAAGGGATGCTGAGGCTCACGGCTGAGGCTACACTTGATCTTTTCCAGCCGACTATCAGAAACATCATCAAACACATTGGTAAGCCACAAAAACACACTCCAATCTCACTCTATACTGGACAAAAAAATTAAACACAGCTTAGTGACTATGGCTTCTAACTGCTGATCTTTTCTAACTTGTACTTACAGAGGATCTGATGGACAAAGAGGAGATAAAGAATGTGCGTTTCCTGTTTTTGGTGGGAGGTTTTGCAGAGTCCCCCATGCTTCAGTGTGCAGTCCAGAATACACTAGGTCATCGCTGCCGCATCATCATCCCTCAGGATGTTGGGCTGACAATCTTGAAAGGTGCGGTGTTGTTCGGCTTAGACCCCACAGTGGTCAGAGTTCGACGCTGCCCTTTAATATACGGAGTCGGTGTTTTAAATCGCTTCATCGAGGGCCGTCACCCACGTGATAAACTGCTTATTAAAGATGGTCGCAAGTGGTGCACTGACATCCTGGATCGCTTCGTCTCTGTCGACCAATCAGTTGCTTTGGGAGAAGTGGTAAGACGGAGCTACACCCCAGCAAGGATAGGCCAAAGAAAGATCATAATTAATATCTACTGCAGCAGCAATGATGATGCTGTGTACATCACAGATCCTGGGGTTAGGAAGTGTGGAACTATAACACTGGATCTGCCAGAGTCGGGTGCAGGAGCTGTCAGTGGGGTGAACGAAGCAGCGCTAGAGCGCAGGGAGATACAAGCCACTATGCAGTTTGGGGACACTGAGATTAAAGTGACAGCTGTTGATATGGCAACGGGGAAACAAATCAGAGCTTCCATTGACTTTCTGTCCAACTAATACTATGAGAAAAGAAACAAGAATTAAGAAAGAAGAATGAAGAGAACATCCGTCAGGGTTCCTGAAGAATTTGGCACATTTTCTGTACATTATAACAATTTTTATATTATACAAAACCACTTAAAAGTTTATTTTTGTAGACATGTGCTTGTTTTTGAGGAATTTATACTGTATAACATATTCGTCTATCATGACTTATATGTTTAGAGCTGCAACCTAGTGTATGTAAAAAAAACAAAAAAAACACCTGGATACTGAAAATCAAAGCAAATAAGCTGGAACATTCCTTACACCGTTAAATAATATAAGCATCAGCTGATAAAATGATGTTATGCATTAATTTTGATTATTAACCTAATGCCTACTATAAATACACAATTAAATATTACCTATTATACACAAACCATTACTGATCAGGTCTGCATTACTTTATTAATAATGGGTTACTGTATTGTATATTTTTTTACCTAAGATTACACACACACAACAAAAAGGTAACAAATAAGGACTATAAATATATAATTTATGTAATTCTATGATTGTTTATGCATTTACCCCAATTTTCCTTCCAGTCTTTTCCTTACCTCCCCTTCTGCTGCTGACCCGAAGTCCTGAACAAGGACAGCCATGACTAACATGCACCCTCCGACACGTGTGCAGTAACCCAGCGATCCCCAACCTTTTTGCACCATGGACTGGTTTCATATAAGATATAACTTCATGGACCGGCAGGGACGGGGGGATTTAAAATAGAATAACAACACTACTCACAAATGATGGAAAATCAGTGGGAACCCTGAGCTTTTTTCGCTGCAGTGAGGCGCTCCCACCTAGGGGTGATAGGAGACAATAACACTCGAAGTGTCTTGGAAATGGAAGCAGTATTTTCATTGCTATTGTAGCGATCTCCAATTATTTATTCTTTTGGACCGGTACCAGTGGTTGGCCCGGTGGTTGGGGACCACTGCAGTAACCGACTGCTTCTTTTCACCTGCACTAGATGGGTTCATACGGAGATCCATATCGCACATGAAGTCATGCACTGATCTACATTATCACAGTCTGTAAGGGTGAAGCAAGTTCAAGATGTCAGCTATGGTGTGCTAGCATGTTTTACCGTTGCACTACCCAAGCGTTCAGCACTTCTATGATATGAACTGAAGCATCTTCCTTAATAGCTTAAATAGTTATTAGAATATAGACAGTATATTAGAACATACATTAGGTTTTGAGGTAATTGAGGTAATCTAGATGAGTGAGAGACAAATGCAGGATGTATCACTTTTTAAACTAATGTCTTAAAATGGGTTAAACCAATTATAATACTAATTGCAGTATTTGATTTCTTACTTGCTTAAATATCTGTTTTTGGGTAAAAGCTCTGAAATGCCTCATGTGACTAAAAGGAAAAGCTCATTTTTATTAGGATAAAACCTTCCACTTGAGCTAGAACACATAATGAAGATGCAGGAAATATTATAGTGTATCTTGTAGCCAATTGATCTGTGCATTCCTCTAATTTTCTGTATGTGCATTATTTCTTTTATATTTTAAATGATTTGTTAATGAGCAACAATGGTAATATTAAGGTACCTTCATTTACTGTTAAATTTGTAGGTACTAGTACTGGCATTTGCAGAAACAATCTTAAAAACAGTATGGACAACCCCAGTCACATTCTATTTGGATCAGTTGAAGTTTAACAAAATTGGAAAAAAAGAATAATGTGGCATATGTAAACTTTATTTTATTTATAATTTATATTAATTATTCCATTGTACCCTGTAGTGGAGAATGCATGTCTGTGAGATTTGGGGTTGTCCAAATGTATGTGACTGCATATTGGATAAAGCTAGTTTATTTAGATTGACCAATTTGCCTAACTGCCCTAATAAATACAGATACTAACCTGTCAGTTTGTTATTAAATGCACAGCATTACACAGATGTTTAAATTATGTTAACATTTAAATATGTGAGGAGATAAAGAAAGACAGAAGGCTAAATGTGAAAGAATGGGTTTTAATGGTCCAATAAATAGTTCCAATGATTGACAACATGGGAACAATTTGTAGTCTGGCTCAATGACCGAAATCAGTGCTTCTACAATTCCCCTAACCAGAAAGTCTCCCGTCTGGTAATGTGTTGTCTCTGACTATTACAAAACAAACAGCCATTATGGAACCACAGCCAATTTACTTACAAAACCATACAGATAAGCATTAGCAATGTAATTAGCAATGCAATTTGATCCATATTGTGCATTACAGCCACAAAAAAAGGACTGAAGGCATACAACAGGTGTGTAAGTAAAATGTAATCAAACTGAGGCCATTCATTTATGTTACAATAGTCCAGAGACAACAACACCCCGAGTAGCCAGGGTTGGTACATATGGGTGTGCGTGTAAAGGGGTTCTAGTGCGCATGACCAGGTCTACCACGACCCCTTCCTCTGCCACCTGGTGGTGGAGGGCCATCAACGCTGGAGCGAGGGTTTTTGATGGTCTCATCAACTGAGAGGATCAGGCAAGCAGCTTCAGAAGCAGCAGTCAGAGCATTGATGCGAACAATGGCTGGTTCCCACACACATGCCTGAAAGTTATCAGCGATGTCCTCATTGTTTACATCCACTCCATACCACATTCCACCCTGACAAACACAGTTCAAGATACATAAATAGATGTACATTTCGATGACGTTTAAAACAACAGACTAGTAAAATGTGCAATCACAAGCTACACCTAATATACTCTAATGAAGAATAAAAAATGGCTTTTTCTAAACAAGATTGCTGTTTAATCATTTCTCAGAACTGTTTTAGGTCTGGAAAATGAAATTTAATTTTAGTCATCAATACTCTGTTAGATTATCAGTATCACAGTACTCATGCAATCTTGACCAACTCACTTTAACAAATGATTAAAAGTAAGACAGAAATTCATACATACTAATAAACTGCATTTATGCTGCAACATGTTGATTTTCAGTTTAAGATAAACTTCTTTTGCAAGAACTTTTTTTTTCAGAATAAACATTTTTAAATATTTACCAGCATGTTTTTCATTTATGCCAGCAAGGCAAATGAGTTTTAACAAGGCACTTATCAGCCAGCAAATACAATACAGCATATAATGACGAAGTCCACACATTATGGTGCTTTCACACCTAACTAGTCCAAATTAAAGTCCACGTTGTTTTTTTATTTTTTTTATACATTTTGTTTTTGTCGTTTGGTTCATGGACATGGACCAACACCTCTAGAAAGTGATGAGCCAAAACATGTTTTGTCCCAGTTGGCTGCAAAAACACCTCTGCACAAGAAAGACATGAACTTGACATGACTGCTGAAAGTGTCCTGTGGTATGCTCTAACTGGATTTACCAGCAGGTCCTTTTAACTCATGCATGTTGCAAGGTGGATTGACTGTGGATTAAACCTGCTGGCCTAACACATCCCATGGATGCTTGATTGGGTTGAGATCCAGGGAATTTGGGGGCCAGGGCTACACCTTATGTTAATAAATATAAGGTGAAATATCTGCCAAGTTCTTACAATCCCCTAGCTTATCATCTTACACTGCATCCTGGTGCCATCTCCTCCACTGGTAAACAACATACACATGCCTGCCATCCACATGACAGGATTGACTGACCATGTGATCTTCAATTCGAGCCATAGTACTATATCAGATACGACTCCCTTTATTGTTCTTTGGCATTATAATGCGTCTTGACTGTCCATCACAGTTTGTGGTCTGTCCCTTTTTGAACCACTGTTGGTAGATATTTACCATAGATGCCTGTGAGTACCTCACATGTCTAGTCTTACCCAGCCATCTAATCATTACCACATGGCATTTATCAGAGTCACTCAAGTCTTTGCATCTGTCCATGTCTGAAGCATTCAACATGTGTCTATCTACCAGCCCAACATTTAAAATATTCCTGACTGTGACATGTCCAACTTTATTGAACTAGGCTATTTCATTCACACTGTGGGGGTGAGGCCATATATTATTGGCATAATTATTGTAAACACAGAACAACTAATGGAATACACAATACAACTATTGGATTAATAAAAATAAAATAAAAAATTCACAAATAACTCAATTAGTTGTTCCCGTGACATTCATACTGGTTCAACAAAGTCAGTACATCCGTAACAAATTTTAGTAATTTGCCAATATGGGACTCTTAATAATTAACACATGTTAATACTAATTGTGTATGTAAAACATTGAATGCTAACTATTAATAATGGCAGGTGTACTTACGTCTGTGTGTGTATTAATTTACCTGTGCATGTTTTGCTCTGAGCTTGTTAAGGACGTTAGTTGCATCGAAGCCAGCATTGTCGCACAGCTGTCTGGGAATAATCTCCAGCGCCTTGGCATAGGCTCCGATCAGCAGCTGCTGTTTGCCTGGGATAGTCCTGGAGTAGTCTCTCAGATATTTGGACAGCTCCATTTCTATGGCACCACCTCCAGCCACAACAGAGTCATTCTGCAGATAAATACTCAAAAAGTGAGATTAAACACATTTGACATTTAAAATTGACATATTTCTTAATTTAGTCAATCTATACTGCCATTCAACTGATTGTACTGCTTGGACTAACAACCCACCTTGATGGCTCTGCGTACAATCATAATGGCATCGTGGAGCGATCGTTCTGTCTCCTCCATAAACTGTTCAGCACCGCCTCTTAAAATGATGGTGCATGTCTTGGCTTTTGGACAGCCTTTAAAGAAGTTGTACCTAGAGAGGTAAATGCAAATACATTTGTTACAAACTCTGTAATCAGTGATATTAACTAAATCTTAGTAATCTACCATCCAGAGCATCATTTATTTACTAACTATTAAGAATTCTACATCAGTGTGTTTTTGAATAAAATAACTTTACCTTTCTCCTCCAACCTGCACCTCTTCAAAGAGCTCACACTGTCCCAGTACATCATCACTGAGCGAGCCAACAGTGGTCTGGATGGAGCCACCACAGGCCTGGAAAGAACACAATGTTAGGAGTCATTTAGACAAATTTAACAACTAAAAAAATACAGGTAGAATTTTATATAGTAATGCATATTTAATAAAGCCACCTGGAAGCAATTAAAATCATACCATCATGGTTCTTTTTAGATCCTCCTCCTGGACACGGCCAGCGCAGAACAGATCTCGGTCAGCAAAGTACTGTGTGGCCACATCCCCAATGGGCAGTTTGGACAGCACCACCTTGGCACCAGACTTATAGATCTTCTCTAGCTTATCATACAGAATGTTCCATTCTGCATCCACAATGGCTTGGTAGTCCTTAAAGATAGGCATAACGGAGACATGTAAGGAGTATGCATTGGGGAAGTAATACACATGTTTATAAGTGAACTGCAGTTCACACACTTCTCACACACAGATTGTAAAACTCTAGACACTGGCCATATTTGCAAGGTTTCCCAGTGTCACCATACTGAGACTATTTAAATTCAATTAAATGCATATGCTTTCACGTTACAACATGATCTATGAATAAAGCTTCTTACAATTTAAAAGTTAAACTCTTGAAATAGGTTTTTAAGAATGTACATTCATACACTAGATTGTGCTATGAAACATTACTGTATATAAATGCACTAGCAGTGTAGCATTAATCTCTAAGATTCACATAACCTTAACAGTAAAGAGAAAAGTAAAAAAACCTTTCTTTCTTTTGACAATACGCTATTTAAGAGAAAATAGTACCTGTATCATTATGTATTTTTAAATTTTATTAATTTATTTATTATAATCAACTGTGTCTAGGGTACCAGCAAAAAATATATAAGTATATAATAAAATAAATAATGATCTGGGCTTGAGACCTGCACTGAAAGCGCACTGAGAAGTGCCCCGCCCAACAGCTAGGCTGTCTAGACTTGGAACAGTACTGAATCTAAAATACTTTTTCATTATTCTTAGGAAAATGTCTATAAAGTGATAACAGCCAGATTGTACAATGTGTCTACCTGAGTCACTGTTACCCTGTAAACAGTCTACGACACTAAAAGCACTGACACAAACCTCCACATTGTTGACCCGAACTTCAGCGTTATCCTTTTCTGCCTTCAGCTCCAGCTCAATGTTAAGTAGGGCGATCTTTGGGTTCTCATAATGTTTGGGCTGCATCTCAAAGCCAGCATAGGAGAAGGTCTTTTTGAAGGCTACACCTGCCACCAGCTGAGAGTCCTGAAATAACATTTGGAGAAGTGTTACAAGCCACATTCAGTGCCAGATGAATAAAAATGAAGCAAGCATAAATGTTGATAGACAACATTCTAACAGAAAATAACAAGACAGTATTAAACAGCATCAGATTTAAATCTTCCTATTGAATTCATTTGTATGTGCCAGATTTATCAGAAATGAGCCAAGCTAGTGAAAAGAGTACTGAAGAGAATTCTTACCTCTAGAGCGCCACCCTGCACTTTCTTCATGCCAATCATCTTGAGTGGCAGCAGCTCGTCCAGCATCATCACTGCATCCACCACCATTTTGGAGAAAAACTCTTTCTGGCCAGCAATCAGCTTCGAGTTCATTGCTGTGGCTGCACACTTCTCCAACAAATGCCTCTGCTCTCTGAGAGAGAAACCGGTCAACAGGACAAAATTCTCCACAGAGATCACATTAAATAGCTTGACAGTGGCAGTATGCCAGTGGCTACTCACTGTTTGTCATCCTTTTTGATAGGGACTGCAATCTCTTTGATCTTTTTGACAGCGAGCTGTGTGGCAGTACGGAAAGCACGGATGATGGTCTGTGGGTGAAGCCCTTCCTCCACATATGGCTTCAGCTGCTTCAGAAACTCAGCTGCAAGGAGAGTGACTGAGGTGGTGCCATCACCAACCTGAAATCACACCAGGCTATTAGACAAACTCTTTTTCTATTTAAAGTCCAATTTAGTAGTGTATCATTAAGAAATACATGGTTTATGGAGAAGTCTCCACATACTTTGGCCATATAATGTACATTTTAGTAACTATATAATCTATATTAGTATAAGATAGATTGAATACTTTAACTGCTCTTTTCCCTCCACTATTACATTGACATTTTCAGCATTTAGCAGACACTTTTATCCAAAGCGACTTACACAATGAGCAATTGAGGGTTAAGGGCCTTGCTCAGGGACCCAACAGTGGCAACTTGGTGGTGGCGGGGCTTGAACAGGCAACCTTCTGTTTACTAGTCCAGTACCTTAACCACTGAGCTATCACTGGCCCTATTACTATTTACTATTATGATCACTTCTATAACATTACTTTTGTATGATGTGTTCTTATGCACTTTAAGATCAGTAACAGAGCAAGTGACACTAATACTGATATACATTATAATGCTTAACTCATTTAACATCTGGTCAGTGGTGGTCCTATGGTGGCCCTCTTTCTACTGAATGGCAGGTAGAGGTCTAAGAATTTGTGCATAGCAGAATGGCTCTCTCACTCTTTCATCATAACCTGAAAAAGCCTTACCTCAGCATCCTGAGACCTGGCGATGTCCACCAGAGTTTTGGCAGCTGGGTGCACCACATCCAACAGCTTCAGGATGGTGGCACCATCATTAGAGATGGTGGCTTTGCCTGCAAGAACATAAGCACGATTTCAGCATGTCTCTATTGCTCTCTAATTTAAGACAAAGGTGGGATCTGTTAATATTTCCTTTGACTTCTCATTCTCACCTCTGTTATCCACAATAAGCTTGTCCATGCCACGGGGACCAAGCGTGGTACGCACTGCTTCAGCAATCACCTGGCAGGCATTGATGTTGCTGACAAGCTGAGGGACACCCTGGGACGTGTCTGTCCCCTCCTTCAAAAGGATTACTGGTGTGGGCTGAGATGGGAAAACAGAAAAACAGCAACAAATAAATGTTTTAGCAGTGTTTCATTTTTTTCAAGGTGTTTTATTTTCGTCTTTATGGTGTGTTCTTAGCCATACTACACTGGCAGTTAAAAAGTTTATTCAAATGTATTTCTTGCCGCTGATGGCTGGTTTGAACGGAGACAGTGAGAGTCCAGGCTGCTGATTTGAGGCGTACTTTCAGTGTGCCTGCACCAGCAAGGTGTACAAACTCATTTCGAGAAAACCAGACCAGTTCTGCTCACTGTGTGTTATACACTGGTCAGCCATCAATTAGCCTCTGACTAATGACAGTTAAACATTGGTTAAAAGAAATAGGCATAATATGCATCTCTAGTCTGCATGAAAGATCTCATAATCTCATGTGCAGACTAACACAGACTCTTGTATGTTTTAAATTCAATGGAAATTTATTAATAAATGTTTACTTCATTATTATGAATACAACATTCATACTAATTTGTGACTTTTATACTGTCTACACAAGTTCAGTAAGACAATTTAGATTAATATCCAAAATTTTATAGTCAATAATGGCAATGGGAATAGCGGTGAGGGTGTTAATTGATATGTTTTTCCATATCCTTGTCAATTTGACTATCACCACACCTTGGTCTGGCCAGTAGCCATATATGGGTGTGAAGCCTGGACACTAAAGAAAGAGGAAGACACACACACACATTCAGGCTTTTGAGAACAAGTGCATTAGAAAACTGCTGAACATCTCATGGATGAAGAAGATAACCACTGAGCAGGTTTACAAAATAGCCTGAATAGAAAAGTAGAGACTAACCAACATTAAATCCCACAAAATGAAATCCCACAAGTTCTGTTACTTGGGTCCTGGCATGTGATGAGGCACCCATTTGACAACATTGAAGGCTATGACAGGACTTGTGAATAGACATAAAAGACCAACAATGAGCTAAACTGACATCACAAAAAAACTGCATTGTCAGGGGCTAGTCTGCTACAAGCGACATGAGACAGAGGGCATTCGAGAAAGCTGACCCATCTGTGCAGCCCAACATTGCTATGATGGTGCAGTGACGTGACAATATTAAATTTAGTTTTTTGTTTGTTTTATTGGGATTTTAACGTCATGTTTTACACTTTGGTTACATTCATGACAGAAACGGTAGTTACTCATTACACAAGATTCATCAGTTCACAAGGTTATATCAAACACAGTCATGGACAATTTAGTATCTCCAATTCACCTCACTTGCATGTCTTTGGACTGTGGGAGGAAACCGGAGCACCGGAGGAAACCCACGCAGACACGGGGAGAACATGCAAACAGCTTTAGACACTTCTTGTGTCCAGTGAATGTGTATTGAGTAGCCACACTGACTAACAGCTGACTAATAGCCCTTCACAATCACTGATCAGTTAGTACACTATTAATTCTCTGCACTTACAACTACATTCTATATAAGACTGATTTTGCATGGAACTGCAAAGTATGTACTTAATTACTGCCACTTATCAATCCTTATTAAAAGGATAAACTTATTTATTGTTGCCATAGGTGACCGGTCATCTAATGTGCTTGACACAAAGAACCAGGGTGGCTAATGTTCATTTAGTAGCACTGAAACATGTTTTAAATTCCAGCATTCAGACAATTAGTATATAACCAGCATAAGTATTATTATTAACTGAAAAAGACATGTACAATTAAAACCCCACCAGTCACTGACATGTGCAGCGGTTATAAACCGGTTAGCCTTTTAGTAGCATAGCTACAATAAAGAGGTGGGGCTTTCATCCTAGCTTATAGCATCAGTTTAACTACACACAGACATTTTAATCATCTTCACACATTTTAGCTGTAAAATATATCATACACTAACATATTAAAGCAGAGACCCATACCGCAATACATACAAAAATACATAAAACGCTAGTCAGCAAGCTAGCTACGTTTTAATAACATCTTATCTGCAATTACAACAATCGGTGAGGAAAATATCACCACAGGTTAACAGATCATAATGTCCTCTAACAGAAAAAATAAATACTAATAATCTCCGCAGCATAGAAAGAGCAGATGGAAGCGGATAAATCTGACATGATTGCACACTTACCATCATTTTAGCGGCTAAAGAGGAAGACCCGCGCCGGCTAGCGTTCCCACAATGCACTTGGAACTCTCTAGAAGGAGAGTCTGAGCGAGTCGATTCTAAAAGATTCAGTTCTCCGAATCCGTGCAGGTTCTGAGAATGAGTCACAACATCGAGTCTGTTCCAAACAGTGAAACTGATTTCTGTTTTGTACAAATATCAATATTATTTGAGTCTGTTGTTTATTAGTAATGTTGTGCTAATGGTTAGTCTGCGATTCATATAAATCACTGGATTCTAAAAAGTCCACTTATTTAGAATTTGTTTATTTATTTGAGTCTCGAGTCCACACAGTGAAGCAGATTCATTTAAATGATATTTGTTCATTAAAAATATATAACTTGTGACACGTGTAAAGAGTCATACACGCGCTTAAGCATTTAATTATGTAACCTTAACGATTATATTGGGGAATCAATTTTAGAGATTGATTCAATAGAGTCCCAAAACATGGAATCAGAATTAGAATCGACTCCAACATTTTTGGAATCGAACAGTACCGCTTGTATGTCTTCTCACACAATGCAAAATAAACCGTCTATCAGCCTCTGTTCTGGACTGCTTTGCTGGAAGGAAGGGGGTGACATTGGTAATATTTTTAAAGCCAGAACTTTATTTAAGTTATATCATTTTTGATTACTAAGATTAATAAGTAAGTGTCATTTAACATGTGGGATATCCAGGTTCCAGTAGATGGCAGCAGATTTCTGTTTTTTTAGTGCGGCTTTGAACAGTAGATTTTCCTAGAAGATCCATTGTCCTGCAAAATTTCAAGCTTTCCCTGACCCTAACATATCTGATCCAGACCATGCAAAATCTGATTCCATTGTCCTTCAAAATTTCAAGCTTTCCCTGACCCTAACATATCTGATCCAGACCATGATCTTGATCATTTGTTTACGAGCTAAATCAGGTATGATAAGGGTTTGTAAAACGCTCTTTTGGGCAGAGAGCCTTTCAAAAACATTGAGAAACCATGCCTGGAGCACTTTGAGTCCCTCAAGAGAATATTCTTTTGCCCCGTACACAGGCAATAATGAGTTGTAACCCTTTTATTCTTGCAGCAGTTATGGCTGAAAAGGTTCTTGATTTAGATTTACTAACTATATAACTATACCACAGGGTAACTGCCAACCCCATGTCTTAAGACAAATTTGTAAAATATAAAAGTATACAATTTAAATCATCTGGTACTTATTTTCAACCACAATTTATCAAAATGTTGGTGCCTTTATCCAGCAGTAAGTAACTTTATTTTAGTCTGTATATTACTTAACTCTTTTGCTTCCCTCTCCAAAAAATGATCTGGCATGATTTGCCAAGGAAACATCATCAATTTGTTCTGTTATGACTTTGGTCTGACAGAGTTTACAGTGTGACAGTGTAATGATGATGGTATGAATAAGGCAACATGTATTCATGATATTCTGGTGACCTGTCCGGGGTGTTTCCTGCCCTGAATAAGAAAAAAATTAACTTTTGCTTTTAATCACCCACAAATGACAGGGCCAGAGCATAACCCGGCAGCTGCTTAATTTGCCACCAGCTTCTGTGAAATGGGTCAAATGAGCTTCCATTTAAATTAATAAAATAGATTTTTGGCTTAGAATCAGCACAGTGACATGCAACAAACACGTGGGCTTTGTCAGGATGGATTGTACTACCAAGGCATGGAATTCCTACCAAGAAAGTCAAGGCTGACATCTCATTTCTATCTGCTTCAAAAAAAATGTGTATAGAGGAGAGTTATAATACTGTAACAACTTACCCTTGATCCTGATATCATAAATAGCTGATTTTGTACAATATTAAAGATGTTCTTCAAAGTCAAGCTGTTCAGTGTAAGACAGGCTTTTTAAATATGCATCAGCATATCTGATATACTGTGTGCAGCATGTGGTTTTGCATAACCTTAATGTACTTAATTTATTTTTTTTTTTGCATTAATGCTGCCATCACAGAAGTGTAAATTACATTTGCCAAGGGCTCTGACACAACCCCATACCATGACAGACATTTAACGTTAAGGTATGCTACGTTTTGTATTGTAGCTTCCATTTATTTTATTCTTTAATTTATGAGTGTTATTTTTATAAGTGCAATAACTTAATATATTTTTGCATATTTGTAATGTATATATTATTTTTTAGATATTTTATAGTTATTTATAGAGTAAATAACTACACACTATGTGTGCAATATTTTTTACTTAGCTGTATTTCTTGTATTCTTGTCTTCATACTGCTGTAAGTTAATTTCCCTAAGGGGATCAATAAAGTCTTATCTTTATGTACAGGCCTCACCCCACATATTCTGTCCACATACAATCTGTGTAAATATATAATGCTGAAAACTGATTTTGCACCCTCGGTTCAGTCTGTGGTGCAAAGGTTAAAGAAGATGGTAAATAAAGAAGACCATTGTGTGAGTTTTTTAATGCATTGCTTTTATTGAGCTTTATCAGTGCATGTCTGTCTGGCTGAATGTCTGCCGATCGATCTTCAAAGCGTTTCCTATGAAAACACAAACAATAACTATTAGTGAAAGGTTAAGCAGATGTCAGTAATTGTTGCATTAGATCTTACCTCAGTCAGAAAAACTGACTTTACCTACCAGCTCATTTGTGTTGTGCTTGTATTTGGTAAACTTACGTTACACTGCCTTACAACTCCTAAATCCAACCTTTTTAAATATTTGTAAGACATTTTTGTTTTGCACGTCATCCACTTTCTCGTCATCGTTCCTGTGCTGTTCCATCTTGTCCTCATTACACTCCTCCTTTCTCTTCATCTTCTCTTTCTTTTTTAGCTCCTTCAGCGTAAGGAGAAGCATTGCTTTTTCATTCTTAACTTCCTTTTCCACACCCTTTAGCTTCTGTTTTTTCTCCTGCTTTTCACGCTTGGCCTCCTTTTCCAGAAATTTTATTTTCAATTTTAGCTCTTTAGTTTCCATCTGCCTCTTCTGCTGTGCCTCAGCCATCTCAAGTTTTAGTTTCAGCTTCTCCTCCTTTTCAAACTTATGTAACTTATCTATCTCAGCATGAAACTCTATATCCAAACGTCGTATTTTTCCATCAAGTGGCTTATCTTGAACGTTCTCAATCATAAGAATTTTCGTTTCTTGTTCTGTGGACTCATCGACAGTTTGCAGCTCCGTTTCATTCATCACAGTGCCGGTCTCTTCTGTGTTGTTGCTGATGCTTTCATTTGCAGCCCATGCTAACTTGGGGAATTGGGATGACTTTGCATCATCAGGGTGCAAACTGGAGTCCACAGAGCAATGCTGGGGTTTTTTCATAGGTGGAAGCCGGATCCCGAAAGAGCTAAAAGAAGAGGATGATGGAGTGAAAGATCCTGGAACTGGTGTGAAAGCCTCACACCAGTGAGGCTTAGCCATTTTTGTTTTCTGTATGTTTTAAGACAAAGATAAAATAAACATCATTCATTGATTTTTGAGCAATTTTAGAATTAGGAAATGTTTATATACAATGTTTTATAAAGTGTTTGCAAACCTCAATAACATCACTCAATTTTTCCATCTGACTCAAAAGATTCTCAGTGCACTCTGCATGCCTTTTGAAAATCATGTCAAGTGACAGCAGGATTTGGTGGCTGTCCTTCATTTCTGCCTGCAGGTGCTCCTGTTCCTCATTCTCATCCTCCAATTTCAGATCATTTGTCCCATTCTCTTTCACCTCCTCCTTCTGTACAGTATTAGAAACACAATTAGCATTATAATTAAAGTAAATATGGGTAGTTTTAAATGGTAGGTGAAATATGAACAAGAAAAATAAATTTTTACTCACAGGAATAGGATTTACTTTGGAGCGCTTTCCAAACAGCCTCCGGATCATTTGTATCCACATACTTACCACCTTCATACTGTACATGCAAAAAGGAAACAAGAACAACAAGAAAATATATCAGAAACAATACTGTGTGTATGTAACCAAGACTGATTGATTGATTTTTATTTATGCATTTTCTCCCAATTTAGTGTAGTCAATTTGTGGATTTCTGACTGCAGTCGCGGTGGATATATTGCTGCTCACGCCTCCTCCGACCACCTTTTCACCTGTGCACTCTGCACATGCGCCTCTCTGTCTGCTAATCAGGTACACAACGTTTAAAGACCCCGCCCACATAGTCCTTTTATCCCGCTCTAGCTCTACCGTGTCTGCGGCAGGCACTGCCAATAATACCCGCTAGATGACGCCCGGCCGACCGGTGGCAACGCCGCGTTTCGAGCTGAAAAGTTCAGAAGGAACTTACCTCAATATGTGATGAGAAAATCCACAGACTGATATTTTCACCGCTTAACACACGTTAGCTGCTCTCTCTGACCAGACGTAACGTGAAGTGAGGCCTCCAGCACGCGCACGCTGCTTTTATACAGGCGGTTTCATTATGACGTACACAGTGTTCTGTTCACCACCGCTTTTACCTGCTTCACTAACTTACTGATTCACTCACTCTGTATTTACACACAGCACTACATTTACTTTTACTTACTGATTCATTCACTCTGTATTTACACTCAGCACTACATTTACTTTTACTTACTGATTCACTCACTGTATTTACACTCAGCACTACATTTACTTTTACTTACTGATTCATTCACTCTGTATTTACACTCAGCACTACATTTACTTTTACTTACTGATTCACTCACTCTGTATTTACACTCAGCACTACATTTACTTTTACTTACTGATTCATTCACTCTGTATTTACACTCAGCACTACATTTACTTTTACTTACTGATTCATTCACTCTGTATTTACACTCAGCACTACATTTACTTTTACTTACTGATTCATTCACTCTGTATTTACACTCAGCACTACATTTACTTTTACTTACTGATTCACTCACTCTGTATTTACACTCAGCACTACATTTACTTTTACTTACTGATTCACTCACTCTGTATTTACACTCAGCACTACATTTACTTTTACTTACTGATTCATTCACTCTGTATTTACACTCAGCACTACATTTACTTTTACTTACTGATTCATTCACTCTGTATTTACACTCAGCACTACATTTACTTTTACTTACTGATTCACTCACTCTGTATTTACACTCAGCACTACATTTACTTTTACTTACTGACTTCATTCACTCTGTATTTACACTCAGCACTACATTTACTTTTACTTACTGATTCATTCACTCTGTATTTACACTCAGCACTACATTTACTTTTACTTACTGATTCATTCACTCTGTATTTACACTCAGCACTACATTTACTTTTACTTACTGATTCATTCACTCTGTATTTACACTCAGCACTACATTTACTTTTACTTACTGATTCACTCACTCTGTATTTACACACAGCACTACATTTACTTTTACTTACTGATTCATTCACTCTGTATTTACACTTAGCACTACATTTACTTTTACTTACTGATTCATTCACTCTGTATTTACACTCAGCACTACATTTACTTTTACTTACTGATTCATTCACTCTGTATTTACACTCAGCACTACATTTACTTTTACTTACTGATTCATTCACTCTGTATTTACACTCAGCACTACATTTACTTTTACTTACTGATTCATTCACTCTGTATTTACACTCAGCACTACATTTACTTTTACTTACTGATTCACTCACTCTGTATTTACACACAGCACTACATTTACTTTTACTTACTGATTCATTCACTCTGTATTTACACTCAGCACTACATTTACTTTTACTTACTGATTCATTCACTCTGTATTTACACTCAGCACTACATTTACTTTTACTTACTGATTCATTCACTCTGTATTTACACTCAGCACTACATTTACTTTTACTTACTGATTCATTCACTCTGTATTTACACTCAGCACTACATTTACTTTTACTTACTGATTCACTCACTCTGTATTTACACTCAGCACTACATTTACTTTTACTTACTGATTCATTCACTCTGTATTTACACTCAGCACTACATTTACTTTTACTTACTGATTCATTCACTCTGTATTTACACTCAGCACTACATTTACTTTTACTTACTGACTTCATTCACTCTGTATTTACACACAGCACTACATTTACTTTAACTTACTGATTCATTCACTCTGTATTTACACTCAGCACTACATTTACTTTTACTTACTGATTCATTCACTCTGTATTTACACTCAGCACTACATTTACTTTTACTTACTGATTCATTCACTCTGTATTTACACTCAGCACTACATTTACTTTTACTTACTGATTCACTCACTCTGTATTTACACTCAGCACTACATTTACTTTTACTTACTGATTCATTCACTCTGTATTTACACTCAGCACTACATTTACTTTTACTTACTGATTCATTCACTCTGTATTTACACTCAGCACTACATTTACTTTTACTTACTGACTTCATTCACTCTGTACTTACACTCAGCACTACATTTACTTTTACTTACTGATTCATTCACTCTGTATTTACACTCAGCACTACATTTACTTTTACTTACTGACTTCATTCACTCTGTATTTACACTCAGCACTACATTTACTTTTACTTACTGATTCACTCACTCTGTATTTACACACAGCACTACATTTACTTTTACTTACTGATTCATTCACTCTGTATTTACACTCAGCACTACATTTACTTTTACTAACTGATTCATTCACTCTGTATTTACACTCAGCACTACATTTACTTTTACTTACTGACTTCATTCACTCTGTATTTACACTCAGCACTACATTTACTTTTACTTACTGACTTCATTCACTCTGTATTTACACTCAGCACTACATTTACTTTTACTTACTGAGTTCATTCACTCTGTATTTACACTCAGCACTACATTTACTTTTACTTACTGATTCATTCACTCTGTATTTACACACAGCACTACCTTTACTTTTACTTACTTATTCACTCACTCTGTATTTACACACAGCACTACATTTACTTTTACTTACTGATTCATTCACTCTGTATTTACACTCAGCACTACATTTACTTTTACTTACTGATTCACTCACTCTGTATTTACACACAGCACTACCTTTACTTTTACTTACTGATTCATTCACTCTGTATTTACACTCAGCACTACATTTACTTTTACTTACTGATTCATTCACTCTGTATTTACACTCAGCACTACATTTACTTTTACTTACTGATTCATTCACTCTGTATTTACACTCAGCACTACATTTACTTTTACTTACTGATTCACTCACTGTATTTACACACAGCACTACCTTTACTTTTACTTACTGACTTCATTCACTCTGTATTTACACTCAGCACTACATTTACTTTTACTTACTGAGTTCATTCACTCTGTATTTACACTCAGCACTACATTTACTTTTACTTACTGACTTCATTCACTCTGTATTTACACACAGCACTACCTTTACTTTTACTTACTGATTCACTCACTCTGTATTTACACACAGCACTACCTTTACTTTTACTTACTGATTCATTCACTCTGTATTTACACTCAGCACTACATTTACTTTTACTTACTGATTCATTCACTCTGTATTTACACTCAGCACTACATTTACTTTTACTTACTGATTCATTCACTCTGTATTTACACTCAGCACTACATTTACTTTTACTTACTGATTCACTCACTGTATTTACACACAGCACTACCTTTACTTTTACTTACTGACTTCATTCACTCTGTATTTACACTCAGCACTACATTTACTTTTACTTACTGAGTTCATTCACTCTGTATTTACACTCAGCACTACATTTACTTTTACTTACTGACTTCATTCACTCTGTATTTACACTCAGCACTACATTTACTTTTACTTACTGAGTTCATTCACTCTGTATTTACACTCAGCACTACATTTACTTTTACTTACTGACTTCATTCACTCTGTATTTACACACAGCACTACCTTTACTTTTACTTACTGACTTCATCCACTCTGTATTTACACACAGCACTACATTTACTTTTACTTACTGATTCACTCACTCTGTATTTACACTCAGCACTACATTTACTTTTACTTACTGATTCACTCACTCTGTATTTACACACAGCACTACATTTACTTTTACTTACTGATTCATTCACTCTGTATTTACACTCAGCACTACATTTACTTTTACTTACTGATTCACTCACTCTGTATTTACACTCAGCACTACATTTACTTTTACTTACTGATTCATTCACTCTGTATTTACACACAGCACTACATTTACTTTTACTTACTGAGTTCATTCACTCTGTATTTACACTCAGCACTACATTTACTTTTACTTACTGACTTCATTCACTCTGTATTTACACACAGCACTACATTTACTTTTACTTACTGATTCATTCACTCTGTATTTACACACAGCACTACATTTACTTTTACTTACTGACTTCATTCACTCTGTATTTACACACAGCACTACCTTTACTTTTACTTACTGACTTCATTCACTCTGTATTTACACTCAGCACTACATTTACTTTTACTTACTGATTCATTCACTCTGTATTTACACACAGCACTACATTTACTTTTACTTACTGACTTCATTCACTCTGTATTTACACACAGCACTACCTTTACTTTTACTTACTGACTTCATTCACTCTGTATTTACACACAGCACTACATTTACTTTTACTTACTGATTCACTCACTCTGTATTTACACTCAGCACTACATTTACTTTTACTTACTGATTCATTCACTCTGTATTTACACATGAGGTGTCTGGAAGGTTCATATAAAATAATTTGATCAGATATCTCTTTTCAATATTCCTTTTAAAACAATCTCATATATAGGTTATTGTGTAGAAGTGTTTCCCACACTTCTGGGATGCCTCTCATGAGACCTCTACATTCCATAAGTAGGCCGGGGTGTATTCGGTTGCAATCCCACATCTGGGATCCATTTTAAATGCATACATTTCTGTTATTCTATAGAAAATATATTAATCACACAGAGACCCTAACTGTCAGTGGGACTGTGGGAACCTCTACTGAGTTTTAAGAAAATGACACACCCAATACATTCCATATGTTTTTTGTATGGATATTCAAGTATTTAAGGAGAAGCAAATTTCATTGGAGTCAGAGAGCAGCAGATCCGAACACAAGCTCTCTCCGGACAAAGCCAGGCTGTCCGAGCGACACTGCTATTATTCTGTAATAAACTTCTTAATTACAAATAAACTGTGTCAACGGAGTCGTCATTTCATCGTCGGCACCTCATCGCTGAGACAAAGACACCTCACACACAGCACTACATTTACTTTTACTTACTGATTCATTCACTCTGTATTTACACACAGCACTACATTTACTTTTACTTACTGACTTCATTCACTCTGTATTTACACTCAGCACTACATTTACTTTTATTTACTGATTCATTCACTCTGTATTTACACACAGCACTACATTTACTTTTACTTACTGACTTCATCCACTCTGTATTTACACTCAGCACTACATTTACTTTTACTTACTGATTCATTCACTCTGTATTTACACACAGCACTACATTTACTTTTACTTACTGACTTCATTCACTCTGTATTTACACTCAGCACTACATTTACTTTTACTTACTGATTCATTCACTCTGTATTTACACACAGCACTACATTTACTTTTACTTACTGACTTCATTCACTCTGTATTTACACACAGCACTACATTTACTTTTACTTACTGATTCATTCACTCTGTATTTACACACAGCACTACATTTACTTTTACTTACTGACTTCATTCACTCTGTATTTACACACAGCACTACATTTACTTTTACTTACTGACTTCATTCACTCTGTATTTACACTCAGCACTACATTTACTTTTACTTACTGATTCACTCACTCTGTATTTACACTCAGCACTACATTTACTTTTACTTACTGACTTCATTCACTCTGTATTTACACACAGCACTACATTTACTTTTACTTACTGACTTCATTCACTCTGTATTTACACACAGCACTACATTTACTTTTACTTACTGATTCACTCACTCTGTATTTACACTCAGCACTACATTTACTTTTACTTACTGACTTCATTCACTCTGTATTTACACACAGCACTACATTTACTTTTACTTACTGACTTCATCCACTCTGTATTTACACACAGCACTACATTTACTTTTACTTACTGATTCATTCACTCTGTATTTACACACAGCACTACATTTACTTTTACTTACTGACTTCATTCACTCTGTATTTACACACAGCACTACATTTACTTTTACTTACTGAGTTCATTCACTCTGTATTTACACTCAGCACTACATTTACTTTTACTTACTGATTCACTCACTCTGTATTTACACTCAGCACTACCTTTACTTTTACTTACTGATTCACTCACTCTGTATCTACACACAGCACTACATTTACTTTTACTTACTGACTTCATTCACTCTGTATTTACACACAGCACTACCTTTACTTTTACTTACTGACTTCATTCACTCTGTATTTACACACAGCACTACATTTACTTTTACTTACTGATTCACTCACTCTGTATTTACACTCAGCACTACATTTACTTTTACTTACTGATTCATTCACTCTGTATTTACACACAGCACTACATTTACTTTTACTTACTGATTCATTCACTCTGTATTTACACACAGCACTACATTTACTTTTACTTACTGACTTCATTCACTCTGTATTTACACTCAGCACTACATTTACTTTTATTTACTGATTCATTCACTCTGTATTTACACACAGCACTACATTTACTTTTACTTACTGACTTCATCCACTCTGTATTTACACTCAGCACTACATTTACTTTTACTTACTGATTCATTCACTCTGTATTTACACACAGCACTACATTTACTTTTACTTACTGACTTCATTCACTCTGTATTTACACTCAGCACTACATTTACTTTTACTTACTGATTCATTCACTCTGTATTTACACACAGCACTACATTTACTTTTACTTACTGATTCATTCACTCTGTATTTACACACAGCACTACATTTACTTTTACTTACTGATTCATTCAATCTGTATTTACACACAGCACTACATTTACTTTTACTTACTGACTTCATTCACTCTGTATTTACACTCAGCACTACATTTACTTTTACTTACTGATTCACTCACTCTGTATTTACACTCAGCACTACATTTACTTTTACTTACTGACTTCATTCACTCTGTATTTACACACAGCACTACATTTACTTTTACTTACTGATTCACTCACTCTGTATTTACACTCAGCACTACATTTACTTTTACTTACTGACTTCATTCACTCTGTATTTACACACAGCACTACATTTACTTTTACTTACTGACTTCATCCACTCTGTATTTACACACAGCACTACATTTACTTTTACTTACTGATTCATTCACTCTGTATTTACACACAGCACTACATTTACTTTTACTTACTGACTTCATTCACTCTGTATTTACACACAGCACTACATTTACTTTTACTTACTGAGTTCATTCACTCTGTATTTACACTCAGCACTACATTTACTTTTACTTACTGATTCACTCACTCTGTATTTACACTCAGCACTACCTTTACTTTTACTTACTGATTCACTCACTCTGTATTTACACACAGCACTACATTTACTTTTACTTACTGACTTCATTCACTCTGTATTTACACTCAGCACTACATTTACTTTTACTTACTGATTCATTCACTCTGTATTTACACACAGCACTACATTTACTTTTACTTACTGACTTCATTCACTCTGTATTTACACTCAGCACTACATTTACTTTTACTTACTGATTCATTCACTCTGTATTTACACACAGCACTACATTTACTTTTACTTACTGATTCATTCACTCTGTATTTACACACAGCACTACATTTACTTTTACTTACTGATTCATTCACTCTGTATTTACACACAGCACTACATTTACTTTTACTTACTGACTTCATTCACTCTGTATTTACACTCAGCACTACATTTACTTTTACTTACTGATTCACTCACTCTGTATTTACACTCAGCACTACATTTACTTTTACTTACTGACTTCATTCACTCTGTATTTACACACAGCACTACATTTACTTTTACTTACTGACTTCATTCACTCTGTATTTACACACAGCACTACATTTACTTTTACTTACTGATTCACTCACTCTGTATTTACACTCAGCACTACATTTACTTTTACTTACTGACTTCATCCACTCTGTATTTACACACAGCACTACATTTACTTTTACTTACTGATTCATTCACTCTGTATTTACACTCAGCACTACATTTACTTTTACTTACTGACTTCATTCACTCTGTATTTACACACAGCACTACATTTACTTTTACTTACTGAGTTCATTCACTCTGTATTTACACTCAGCACTACATTTACTTTTACTTACTGATTCACTCACTCTGTATTTACACTCAGCACTACCTTTACTTTTACTTACTGATTCACTCACTCTGTATTTACACACAGCACTACATTTACTTTTACTTACTGACTTCATTCACTCTGTATTTACACTCAGCACTACATTTACTTTTACTTACTGATTCATTCACTCTGTATTTACACACAGCACTACATTTACTTTTACTTACTGACTTCATTCACTCTGTATTTACACTCAGCACTACATTTACTTTTACTTACTGATTCATTCACTCTGTATTTACACACAGCACTACATTTACTTTTACTTACTGATTCATTCACTCTGTATTTACACACAGCACTACATTTACTTTTACTTACTGATTCATTCACTCTGTATTTACACACAGCACTACATTTACTTTTACTTACTGATTCACTCACTCTGTATTTACACTCAGCACTACCTTTACTTTTACTTACTGATTCACTCACTCTGTATTTACACACAGCACTACATTTACTTTTACTTACTGATTTCATTCACTCTGTATTTACACTCAGCACTACATTTACTTTTACTTACTGATTCATTCACTCTGTATTTACACACAGCACTACATTTACTTTTACTTACTGACTTCATTCACTCTGTATTTACACTCAGCACTACATTTACTTTTACTTACTGATTCATTCACTCTGTATTTACACACAGCACTACATTTACTTTTACTTACTGATTCATTCACTCTGTATTTACACACAGCACTACATTTACTTTTACTTACTGATTCATTCACTCTGTATTTACACACAGCACTACATTTACTTTTACTTACTGATTCATTCACTGTATTTACACACAGCACTACATTTACTTTTACTTACTGACTTCATTCACTCTGTATTTACACTCAGCACTACATTTACTTTTACTTACTGATTCACTCACTCTGTATTTACACTCAGCACTACATTTACTTTTACTTACTGACTTCATTCACTCTGTATTTACACTCAGCACTACATTTACTTTTACTTACTGACTTCATTCACTCTGTATTTACACTCAGCACTACATTTACTTTTACTTACTGACTTCATTCACTCTGTATTTACACTCAGCACTACATTTACTTTTACTTACTGATTCACTCACTCTGTATTTACACTCAGCACTACATTTACTTTTACTTACTGACTTCATTCACTCTGTATTTACACACAGCACTACCTTTACTTTTACTTACTGACTTCATTCACTCTGTATTTACACTCAGCACTACATTTACTTTTACTTACTGATTCACTCACTCTGTATTTACACTCAGCACTACATTTACTTTTACTTACTGATTCATTCACTCTGTATTTACACACAGCACTACATTTACTTTTACTTACTGACTTCATTCACTCTGTATTTACACTCAGCACTACATTTACTTTTACTTACTGATTCACTCACTCTGTATTTACACTCAGCACTACATTTACTTTTACTTACTGACTTCATTCACTCTGTATTTACACACAGCACTACCTTTACTTTTACTTACTGACTTCATTCACTCTGTATTTACACTCAGCACTACATTTACTTTTACTTACTGACTTCATTCACTCTGTATTTACACACAGCACTACCTTTACTTTTACTTACTGACTTCATTCACTCTGTATTTACACTCAGCACTACATTTACTTTTACTTACTGATTCATTCACTCTGTATTTACACACAGCACTACATTTACTTTTACTTACTGATTCATTCACTCTGTATTTACACACAGCACTACATTTACTTTTACTTACTGATTCATTCACTCTGTATTTACACACAGCACTACATTTACTTTTACTTACTGACTTCATTCACTCTGTATTTACACTCAGCACTACATTTACTTTTACTTACTGATTCACTCACTCTGTATTTACACACAGCACTACATTTACTTTTACTTACTGACTTCATTCACTCTGTATTTACACACAGCACTACATTTACTTTTACTTACTGATTCACTCACTCTGTATTTACACTCAGCACTACATTTACTTTTACTTACTGACTTCATCCACTCTGTATTTACACACAGCAATACATTTACTTTTACTTACTGATTCACTCACTCTGTATTTACACTCAGCACTACATTTACTTTTACTTACTGACTTCATTCACTCTGTATTTACACACAGCACTACATTTACTTTTACTTACTGACTTCATTCACTCTGTATTTACACACAGCACTACATTTACTTTTACTTACTGATTCACTCACTCTGTATTTACACTCAGCACTACATTTACTTTTACTTACTGACTTCATCCACTCTGTATTTACACACAGCACTACATTTACTTTTACTTACTGATTCATTCACTCTGTATTTACACACAGCACTACATTTACTTTTACTTACTGACTTCATTCACTCTGTATTTACACACAGCACTACATTTACTTTTACTTACTGAGTTCATTCACTCTATTTACACTCAGCACTACATTTACTTTTACTTACTGAGTTCATTCACTCTGTATTTACACTCAGCACTACATTTACTTTTACTTACTGATTCACTCACTCTGTATTTACACTCAGCACTACCTTTACTTTTACTTACTGATTCACTCACTCTGTATTTACACACAGCACTACATTTACTTTTACTTACTGACTTCATTCACTCTGTATTTACACTCAGCACTACATTTACTTTTACTTACTGATTCATTCACTCTGTATTTACACACAGCACTACATTTACTTTTACTTACTGACTTCATTCACTCTGTATTTACACTCAGCACTACATTTACTTTTACTTACTGATTCATTCACTCTGTATTTACACACAGCACTACATTTACTTTTACTTACTGATTTATTCACTCTGTATTTACACACAGCACTACATTTACTTTTACTTACTGATTCATTCACTCTGTATTTACACTCAGCACTACATTTACTTTTACTTACTGATTCACTCACTCTGTATTTACACTCAGCACTACATTTACTTTTACTTACTGACTTCATTCACTCTGTATTTACACACAGCACTACATTTACTTTTACTTACTGACTTCATTCACTCTGTATTTACACACAGCACTACATTTACTTTTACTTACTGATTCACTCACTCTGTATTTACACTCAGCACTACATTTACTTTTACTTACTGACTTCATCCACTCTATTTACACACAGCACTACATTTACTTTTACTTACTGATTCATTCACTCTGTATTTACACACAGCACTACATTTACTTTTACTTACTGACTTCATTCACTCTGTATTTACACACAGCACTACATTTACTTTTACTTACTGAGTTCATTCACTCTGTATTTACACTCAGCACTACATTTACATTTACTTACTGATTCACTCACTCTGTATTTACACTCAGCACTACCTTTACTTTTACTTACTGATTCACTCACTCTGTATTTACACACAGCACTACATTTACTTTTACTTACTGACTTCATTCACTCTGTATTTACACTCAGCACTACATTTACTTTTACTTACTGATTCATTCACTCTGTATTTACACTCAGCACTACATTTACTTTCACTTACTGATTCACTCACTCTGTATTTACACACAGCACTACATTTACTTTTACTTACTGACTTCATTCACTCTGTATTTACACTCAGCACTACCTTTACTTTTACTTACTGACTTCATCCACTCTGTATTTACACACAGCACTACATTTACTTTTACTTACTGATTCACTCACTCTGTATTTACACTCAGCACTACATTTACTTTTACTTACTGACTTCATTCACTCTGTATTTACACTCAGCACTACATTTACTTTTACTTACTGACTTCATTCACTCTGTATTTACACTCAGCACTACCTTTACTTTTACTTACTGACTTCATCCACTCTGTATTTACACTCAGCACTACATTTACTTTTACTTACTGACTTCATCCACTCTGTATTTACACTCAGCACTACATTTACTTTTACTTACTGATTCACTCACTCTGTATTTACACTCAGCACTGTTATGATGTGGGAGGAAGGACCCAAGGATGCAGAGGTTTTAACTTAAAAGGGTTTTATTTACAAAATCATAAACATAAACGCCAGACTGAAAGAAACAAGGGAAAAAACATAAAGGGGAAAAAGGGAAAGCGCGAGGCGCGAACCCTGGTCGCTCACCTCCAGGCTGGGAGCTTAAGCACGCTGCCACAGCAACGCTGAAAGCAAAACCGCTCCCAGCACTAAAGAGGCGTAGCGACCGGGTTCGCGAGGTGGGAAACCTCGCGCTGTTGGCCGAAGAAGGGGGGATAACACCGCCGGTAGATAAATGGCACGGCGCTCACCAGCAGTTAATGCTGGTCAGCGCCATGCCATCCACCGGGTGTGATTTACTTGCGGATTTCAAAAGTTAAAAGCAAAGGCGCTGTCACCAGCCAGGGTGGCTGGGAAGTGGCCAATTGCTCCTGCGCTCCAGAGGGCGGAACGTGACGCTGTCACCAGCGGTAGCTGGGAGGGGGTCAGGTTCCTCTGGGCGCAGTCATGGGGTCTCTAGGTGGCGGCGTCACGGCGGCTCGACGGCTCGGCGGCAGCGGCCCGACGGCGACCTGAGAGCGGCAACCAGGCGGCGGCGGCGGCACGACAGCTGCGGCACTATGGCGGCAGCTTGGCGGCGGCGGCGGCGTGGTGGCGCCCACTAGCGGTGGCCCGGCGGCAGCGGCACGGCGGCGGCGGCACAGTGCGGCGGCACAACCTGAAGATAAAAAAAAAAAACAATAAACATAAAAGGACACCGCAGTGTCAAACAAACTCAAAGAAAGAAAAAAGAATCGGCCAACATGAGCAGAAGGTGCGACGGCTACAGCTCTGCACCTATCCCTTAAATAAGGGAAGGCACAGGTGTAGCCACTTCGCCCTAACGAGCTGGCCAGGTAATAAAAGGCACAGCTCGTTTCTGCTCTGTAAGGCCTGTGGCATCAGGGAGAGATGGTACATTCCCCTGATGCCACAGAGCCTAACAAGCACTACATTTACTTTTACTTACTGACTTCATCCACTCTGTATTTACACTCAGCACTACATTTACTTTTACTTACTGATTCATTCACTCTGTATTTACACACAGCACTACATTTACTTTTACTTACTGAGTTCATCCACTCTGTATTTACACTCAGCACTACATTTACTTTTACTTACTGATTCATTCACTCTGTATTTACACTCAGCACTACATTTACTTTTACATACTGATTCACTCACTCTGTATTTACACTCAGCACTACATTTACTTTTACTTACTGAGTTCATCCACTCTGTATTTACACTCAGCACTACATTTACTTTTACTTACTGATTCACTCACTCTGTATTTACACTCAGCACTACATTTACTTTTACTTACTGACTTCATCCACTCTGTATTTACACACAGCACTACATTTACTTTTACTTACTGAGTTCATTCACTCTGTATTTACACTCAGCACTACATTTACTTTTACTTACTGACTTCATTCACTCTGTATTTACACTCAGCACTACATTTACTTTTACTTACTGATTCACTCACTCTGTATTTACACTCAGCACTACATTTACTTTTACTTACTGATTCACTCACTCTGTATTTACACTCAGCACTACCTTTACTTTTACTTACTGAGTTCATCCACTCTGTATTTACACTCAGCACTACATTTACTTTTACTTACTGAGTGAATGAAGTCAGTAAGTAAAAGTAAATGTAGTGCTGTGTGTAAATACAGAGTGAGTGAATCAGTAAGTAAAAGTAAAGGTAGTGCTGAGTGTAAATACAGAGTGAGTGAATCAGTAAGTAAATGTAAATGTAGTGCTGAGTGTAAATACAGAGTGAATGAACTCAGTAAGTAAAAGTAAATGTAGTGCTGTGTGTAAATACAGAGTGAATGAAGTCAGTAAGTAAAAGTAAATGTAGTGCTGTGTGTAAATACAGAGTGAATGAATCAGTAAGTAAAAGTAAATGTACTTTTACTTACTGATTCATTCACTCTGTATTTACACACAGCACTACATTTACTTTTACTTACTGATTCATTCACTCTGTATTTACACACAGCACTACATTTACTTTTACTTACTGATTCATTCACTCTGTATTTACACACAGCACTACATTTACTTTTACTTACTGATTCACTCACTCTGTATTTACACTCAGCACTACCTTTACTTTTACTTACTGATTCACTCACTCTGTATTTACACACAGCACTACATTTACTTTTACTTACTGACTTCATTCACTCTGTATTTACACTCAGCACTACATTTACTTTTACTTACTGATTCATTCACTCTGTATTTACACACAGCACTACATTTACTTTTACTTACTGACTTCATTCACTCTGTATTTACACTCAGCACTACATTTACTTTTACTTACTGATTCATTCACTCTGTATTTACACACAGCACTACATTTACTTTTACTTACTGATTCATTCACTCTGTATTTACACACAGCACTACATTTACTTTTACTTACTGATTCATTCACTCTGTATTTACACACAGCACTACATTTACTTTTACTTACTGACTTCATTCACTCTGTATTTACACTCAGCACTACATTTACTTTTACTTACTGATTCACTCACTCTGTATTTACACTCAGCACTACATTTACTTTTACTTACTGACTTCATTCACTCTGTATTTACACACAGCACTACCTTTACTTTTACTTACTGACTTCATTCACTCTGTATTTACACTCAGCACTACATTTACTTTTACTTACTGACTTCATTCACTCTGTATTTACACTCAGCACTACATTTACTTTTACTTACTGACTTCATTCACTCTGTATTTACACTCAGCACTACATTTACTTTTACTTACTGATTCACTCACTCTGTATTTACACTCACCACTACATTTACTTTTACTTACTGAGTTCATCCACTCTGTATTTACACTCAGCACTACATTTACTTTTACTTACTGATTCACTCACTCTGTATTTACACTCAGCACTACATTTACTTTTACTTACTGACTTCATTCACTCTGTATTTACACACAGCACTACCTTTACTTTTACTTACTGACTTCATTCACTCTGTATTTACACTCAGCACTACATTTACTTTTACTTACTGATTCACTCACTCTGTATTTACACTCAGCACTACATTTACTTTTACTTACTGATTCATTCACTCTGTATTTACACACAGCACTACATTTACTTTTACTTACTGACTTCATTCACTCTGTATTTACACTCAGCACTACATTTACTTTTACTTACTGATTCACTCACTCTGTATTTACACTCAGCACTACATTTACTTTTACTTACTGACTTCATTCACTCTGTATTTACACACAGCACTACCTTTACTTTTACTTACTGACTTCATTCACTCTGTATTTACACTCAGCACTACATTTACTTTTACTTACTGACTTCATTCACTCTGTATTTACACTCAGCACTACCTTTACTTTTACTTACTGACTTCATTCACTCTGTATTTACACTCAGCACTACCTTTACTTTTACTTACTGACTTCATTCACTCTGTATTTACACTCAGCACTACATTTACTTTTACTTACTGACTTCATTCACTCTGTATTTACACACAGCACTACCTTTACTTTTACTTACTGACTTCATTCACTCTGTATTTACACTCAGCACTACATTTACTTTTACTTACTGATTCATTCACTCTGTATTTACACACAGCACTACATTTACTTTTACTTACTGATTCATTCACTCTGTATTTACACACAGCACTACATTTACTTTTACTTACTGATTCATTCACTCTGTATTTACACACAGCACTACATTTACTTTTACTTACTGACTTCATTCACTCTGTATTTACACTCAGCACTACATTTACTTTTACTTACTGATTCACTCACTCTGTATTTACACACAGCACTACATTTACTTTTACTTACTGACTTCATTCACTCTGTATTTACACACAGCACTACATTTACTTTTACTTACTGATTCACTCACTCTGTATTTACACTCAGCACTACATTTACTTTTACTTACTGACTTCATCCACTCTGTATTTACACACAGCACTACATTTACTTTTACTTACTGATTCACTCACTCTGTATTTACACTCAGCACTACCTTTACTTTTACTTACTGACTTCATTCACTCTGTATTTACACACAGCACTACATTTACTTTTACTTACTGACTTCATTCACTCTGTATTTACACACAGCACTACATTTACTTTTACTTACTGATTCACTCACTCTGTATTTACACTCAGCACTACATTTACTTTTACTTACTGACTTCATCCACTCTGTATTTACACACAGCACTACATTTACTTTTACTTACTGATTCATTCACTCTGTATTTACACACAGCACTACATTTACTTTTACTTACTGACTTCATTCACTCTGTATTTACACACAGCACTACATTTACTTTTACTTACTGACTTCATTCACTCTGTATTTACACTCAGCACTACATTTACTTTTACTTACTGACTTCATTCACTCTGTATTTACACTCAGCACTACCTTTACTTTTACTTACTGATTCACTCACTCTGTATTTACACACAGCACTACATTTACTTTTACTTACTGACTTCATTCACTTTGTATTTACACTCAGCACTACATTTACTTTTACTTACTGATTCATTCACTCTGTATTTACACACAGCACTACATTTACTTTTACTTACTGACTTCATTCACTCTGTATTTACACTCAGCACTACATTTACTTTTACTTACTGATTCATTCACTCTGTATTTACACACAGCACTACATTTACTTTTACTTACTGATTCATTCACTCTGTATTTACACACAGCACTACATTTACTTTTACTTACTGATTCATTCACTCTGTATTTACACACAGCACTACATTTACTTTTACTTACTGACTTCATTCACTCTGTATTTACACTCAGCACTACATTTACTTTTACTTACTGATTCACTCACTCTGTATTTACACTCAGCACTACATTTACTTTTACTTACTGACTTCATTCACTCTGTATTTACACACAGCACTACATTTACTTTTACTTACTGACTTCATTCACTCTGTATTTACACACAGCACTACATTTACTTTTACTTACTGATTCACTCACTCTGTATTTACACTCAGCACTACATTTACTTTTACTTACTGACTTCATCCACTCTGTATTTACACACAGCACTACATTTACTTTTACTTACTGATTCATTCACTCTATATTTACACACAGCACTACATTTACTTTTACTTACTGACTTCATTCACTCTGTATTTACACACAGCACTACATTTACTTTTACTTACTGAGTTCATTCACTCTGTATTTTCACTCAGCACTACATTTACTTTTACTTACTGATTCACTCACTCTGTATTTACACTCAGCACTACCTTTACTTTTACTTACTGATTCACTCACTCTGTATTTACACACAGCACTACATTTACTTTTACTTACTGACTTCATTCACTCTGTATTTACACTCAGCACTACATTTACTTTTACTTACTGATTCATTCACTCTGTATTTACACTCAGCACTACATTTACTTTTACTTACTGATTCACTCACTCTGTATTTACACACAGCACTACATTTACTTTTACTTACTGACTTCATTCACTCTGTATTTACACTCAGCACTACCTTTACTTTTACTTACTGACTTCATCCACTCTGTATTTACACACAGCACTACATTTACTTTTACTTACTGATTCACTCACTCTGTATTTACACTCAGCACTACATTTACTTTTACTTACTGACTTCATTCACTCTGTATTTACACTCAGCACTACCTTTACTTTTACTTACTGACTTCATTCACTCTGTATTTACACTGAGCACTACCTTTACTTTTACTTACTGACTTCATCCACTCTGTATTTACACTCAGCACTACATTTACTTTTACTTACTGACTTCATCCACTCTGTATTTACACTCAGCACTACATTTACTTTAACTTACTGATTCACTCACTCTGTATTTACACTCAGCACTACATTTACTTTTACTTACTGACTTCATCCACTCTGTATTTACACTCAGCACTACATTTACTTTTACTTACTGATTCATTCACTCTGTATTTACACACAGCACTACATTTACTTTTACTTACTGAGTTCATCCACTCTGTATTTACACTCAGCACTACATTTACTTTTACTTACTGATTCACTCACTCTGTATTTACACTCAGCACTACATTTACTTTTACTTACTGACTTCATCCACTCTGTATTTACACACAGCACTACATTTACTTTTACTTACTGAGTTCATTCACTCTGTATTTACACTCAGCACTACATTTACTTTTACTTACTGACTTCATTCACTCTGTATTTACACTCAGCACTACATTTACTTTTACTTACTGATTCACTCACTCTGTATTTACACTCAGCACTACATTTACTTTTACTTACTGATTCACTCACTCTGTATTTACACTCAGCACTACCTTTACTTTTACTTACTGAGTTCATCCACTCTGTATTTACACTCAGCACTACATTTACTTTTACTTACTGAGTTCATTCACTCTGTATTTACACTCAGCACTACATTTACTTTTACTTACTGAGTTCATTCACTCTGTATTTACACTCAGCACTACATTTACTTTTACTTACTGAGTTCATTCACTCTGTATTTACACTCAGCACTACATTTACTTTTACTTACTGACTTCATCCACTCTGTATTTACACTCAGCGCTACCTTTACTTTTACTTACTGACTTCATCCACTCTGTATTTACACTCAGCGCTACCTTTACTTTTACTTACTGACTTCATTCACTCTGTATTTACACTCAGCACTACATTTACTTTTACTTACTGACTTCATTTACTCTGTATTTACACTCAGCACTACCTTTACTTTTACTTACTGACTTCACTCACTCTGTATTTACACTCAGCACTACATTTACTTTTACTTACTGAGTTCATTCACTCTGTATTTACACTCAGCACTACATTTACTTTTACTTACTGACTTCATCCACTCTGTATTTACACTCAGCACTACCTTTACTTTTACTTACTGACTTCATTCACTCTGTATTTACACTCAGCACTACATTTACTTTTACTTACTGACTTCATCCACTCTGTATTTACACACAGCACTACCTTTACTTTTACTTACTGACTTCATCCACTCTGTATTTACACTCAGCACTACCTTTACTTTTACTTACTGACTTCATTCACTCTGTATTTACACTCAGCACTACATTTACTTTTACTTACTGAGTTCATCCACTCTATATTTACACTCAGCACTACCTTTACTTTTACTTACTGACTTCATTTACTCTGTATTTACACTCAGCACTACCTTTACTTTTACTTACTGACTTCATTCACTCTGTATTTACACTCAGCACTACCTTTACTTTTACTTACTGACTTCATTCACTCTGTATTTACACTCAGCACTACATTTACTTTTACTTACTGACTTCATTCACTCTGTATTTACACTCAGCACTACCTTCACTTTTACTTACTGACTTCATTCACTCTGTATTTACACTCAGCACTACATTTACTTTTACTTACTGAGTTCATCCACTCTGTATTTACACTCAGCACTACCTTTACTTTTACTTACTGATTCACTCACTCTGTATTTACACTCAGCACTACATTTACTTTTACTTACTGATTCACTCACTCTGTATTTACACTCAGCACTACATTTACTTTTACTTACTGATTCACTCACTCTGTATTTACACTCAGCACTACATTTACTTTTACTTACTGATTCACTCACTCTGTATTTACACTCAGCACTACATTTACTTTTACTTACTGATTCACTCACTCTGTATTTACACTCAGCACTATATTTACTTACTGACTTCATTCACTCTGTATTTACACTCAGCACTACATTTACTTACTGACTTCATTCACTCTGTATTTACACTCAGCACTACATTTACTTTTACTTACTGAGTTCATTCACTCTGTATTTACACTCAGCACTACATTTACTTTTACTTACTGACTTCATCCACTCTGTATTTACACTCAGCACTACATTTACTTTTACTTACTGAGTTCATCCACTCTGTATTTACACTCAGCACTACATTTACTTTTACTTACTGAGTTCATTCACTCTGTATTTACACTCAGCACTACATTTACTTTTACTTACTGACTTCATCCACTCTGTATTTACACTCAGCACTACCTTTACTTTTACTTACTGACTTCATCCACTCTGTATTTACACTCAGCACTACCTTTACTTTTACTTACTGACTTCATTCACTCTGTATTTACACTCAGCACTACATTTACTTTTACTTACTGAGTTCATCCACTCTGTATTTACACTCAGCACTACCTTTACTTTTACTTACTGACTTCATTTACTCTGTATTTACACTCAGCACTACCTTTACTTTTACTTACTGACTTCATTCACTCAGTATTTACACTCAGCACTACCTTTACTTTTACTTACTGACTTCATCCACTCTGTATTTACACTCAGCACTACATTTACTTTTACTTACTGAGTTCATCCACTCTGTATTTACACTCAGCACTACCTTTACTTTTACTTACTGACTTCATTCACTCTGTATTTACACTCAGCACTACATTTACTTTTACTTACTGAGTTCATCCACTCTGTATTTACACTCAGCACTACCTTTACTTTTACTTACTGATTCACTCACTCTGTATTTACACTCAGCACTACATTTACTTTTACTTACTGATTCACTCACTCTGTATTTACACTCAGCACTACATTTACTTTTACTTACTGATTCACTCACTCTGTATTTACACTCAGCACTACCTTTACTTTTACTTACTGACTTCATTCACTCTGTATTTACACTCAGCACTACATTTACTTTTACTTACTGAGTTCATCCACTCTGTATTTACACTCAGCACTACCTTTACTTTTACTTACTGATTCACTCACTCTGTATTTACACTCAGCACTACATTTACTTTTACTTACTGATTCACTCACTCTGTATTTACACTCAGCACTACATTTACTTTTACTTACTGATTCACTCACTCTGTATTTACACTCAGCACTACCTTTACTTTTACTTACTGAGTTCATCCACTCTGTATTTACACTCAGCACTACATTTACTTTTACTTACTGATTCATCCACTCTGTATTTACACTCAGCACTACATTTACTTTTACTTACTGAGTTCATTCACTCTGTATTTACACTCAGCACTACATTTACTTTTACTTACTGACTTCATCCACTCTGTATTTACACTCAGCACTACCTTTACTTTTACTTACTGACTTCATCCACTCTGTATTTACACTCAGCACTACCTTTACTTTTACTTACTGACTTCATTCACTCTGTATTTACACTCAGCACTACATTTACTTTTACTTACTGAGTTCATCCACTCTGTATTTACACTCAGCACTACCTTTACTTTTACTTACTGACTTCATTTACTCTGTATTTACACTCAGCACTACCTTTACTTTTACTTACTGACTTCATTCACTCAGTATTTACACTCAGCACTACCTTTACTTTTACTTACTGACTTCATCCACTCTGTATTTACACTCAGCACTACATTTACTTTTACTTACTGACTTCATCCACTCTGTATTTACACTCAGCACTACCTTTACTTTTACTTACTGACTTCATTCACTCTGTATTTACACTCAGCACTACATTTACTTTTACTTACTGAGTTCATCCACTCTGTATTTACACTCAGCACTACCTTTACTTTTACTTACTGATTCACTCACTCTGTATTTACACTCAGCACTACATTTACTTTTACTTACTGATTCACTCACTCTGTATTTACACTCAGCACTACATTTACTTTTACTTACTGATTCACTCACTCTGTATTTACACTCAGCACTACCTTTACTTTTACTTACTGACTTCATTCACTCTGTATTTACACTCAGCACTACATTTACTTTTACTTACTGAGTTCATCCACTCGTATTTACACTCAGCACTACCTTTACTTTTACTTACTGATTCACTCACTCTGTATTTACACTCAGCACTACATTTACTTTTACTTACTGATTCACTCACTCTGTATTTACACTCAGCACTACATTTACTTTTACTTACTGATTCACTCACTCTGTATTTACACTCAGCACTACCTTAACTTTTACTTACTGAGTTCATTCACTCTGTATTTACACTCAGCACTACCTTTACTTTTACTTACTGACTTCATTTACTCTGTATTTACACTCAGCACTACATTTAGTTTTACTCTGTATTACTTTCAATATTATGCTACTATAAATCTCATTTCCAAAATAAGTTGGGACATTTTGTAAAATGCAGTAAACTGAAAAATCTGTGATTTGTTTTCTTTCTTTATTTAAAGAAACAGTATAGAGTAAACACAACAGTACACTTAATATATATGAACATATTACCAAAAATATGCTTTAACATTAATACAACAATAACCAGTATATGTTCAACAACAATAAATAATAAATATATCAAAGAAAAAAACTAAACCTGAGGAATTACAAATCATTTAAGGAATCTTGTTTCAATAGCACCACATATAAAATAAAAGAGATAATAAAATAAAAAACATCTTAGAAATCTTTATATACATTTAAAGTGCTTTAAGATACATATCTTTTATTTCTTTTATAAATTCAGATTTATATACATATATAAATCTGAATTTATAAAAGAAATAAAAGATGGCCATTTTTAGCATTTTTAGTTTTATGAATATAATATTTAGCTAGCAATATAATTAGGTTAATTATATAAGATTCAATTGGCTGAAAGAGAAATTTATCAAATATATACAAAACATTGGCTTTTTATTGGAATTTACCATTTTTTTACATCATTTCACATCCACCCAAAAGGAAAAGTTAGAGACACAATCAAATAATAAATTATCAGTCGACTCACTAAAGCTTTTACAAAAGACACACCTATCAGAGATGGTAATAAATCGACCTAATCTTCCATTAACTGGGTAACATCTGTGAATTATTTTAAAGACGACATCTCTTATTTTATTATTAATTAAGAATTTATAAGATTAAAGTCCAAATTAAATGCCATTTTTATTATCTCTAGGTATATGAGAAATAGTTCTCAAATAAACAAGAAGGTTCCTAATGTATCGGTTATAAATTTTTTATCCATTATATTAATATCTTCAATATAAATATTAAGTGAACTAACCAGTCTGTTAATGAAAATGAAAAAAACTTGAGGCCATAAAAGGATATTCTGTATGGAAAAAAAATAAGAACAAGGGACATACAGGAGTGTTTAGCTGACACATGAGTGATGCCAAGCGTGCGGAAGATGCTCCAAACAGGATGGGCTGCCAACTGATTTAAAAAAACGTGACTTAAGGTTATTTTAAGCGCAAATGACCTAGATTGACCATCTACTATTTCAATAATACAATTACTTTGCAAATATTTAACCCATACATAATAAAAATAGAACAATAGAACAGAATAACGCATGTTTGTTGAGCTTGACGAGTTACAAACTCTAAAAGAAATAAATAAAAGATTTTTCTGTATTCTATATGCGAATTTACATGTATTTTCCCAAATGTACAGAAGAGGGCGGTAAAGGATAAAACACAATATTACCATATCTCGTTCAGCTTGTTGAATTCGAATTTATATTTACCCTTTGAAATTAACCAATTTCACTACAGTACTGTACAGTAACCAATTACATTAAAGTATAATAATAATAATGATGATAATAATAATAATACAGGCATAGCATTTCTTGAATCCCCCCCATCTCTTCAAGGTAATGCTGCATCATCTATGCTGAGTTGAGGTCTGAATTATAGCCACAGGTGATTATATTTTCCTATAAAATGTATTTACACATTGTATTGTTAATTTTACAGTTTTCCCAATGTTTGCTTGATTTTCAGCCCCTTACAGAAAAACAGCCCAAAATCATGATGCTTGCTCCACAATGCTTCACAGTAAGGTTGTGTTTGTATACAGTACTGCAACTGTGTTGGAGCACTTTTATATGCACTTCAACATTGTTGTGGACCACAAACTAAACTCAGTAACTGCAAAAAATAGGGTTGTTTGCAAAGACATAAAACAAAAGTCAGGGGGAATACAATTAACTGTAGGAACACAAAAAATAATCATAATTTGCAAGTCAAGTGTACTTTTTTGTAGCTATAGAGGTTTTTGATTCGTGTTTATTGTTGGAAAAAACTTTAGTTTAGATTTGAGTCAGACCGTGCTACAGGATTTTTTTTGGAAAGAGCTAGGCTGTGTTTAAAACAAGAAAAAAAAAAAACAATTCCCAAATTTCTACACTATTTTAGTCCCCATCAGAAAAGTGCTCAAAAATCCTTTCATATCATTTCAGATTTTTCTCAGTCTGTTACTGATGTGTCAAATAAAGACAACATATTGTTTGTGTGTTGTTTGTTAAGACTAATCTTTTATTTTTATTATTTGGATAGAGATCAGATAATGAGTTTTTATAAACAAACAAGCTACTTTTAAAAGTTTTACAAGTATGTCCTACTGTATTCACAGACCTTCGAGAGGTTTTTACCAACGGTTTGCTCTACATGATGTCTTGTGGTGGTGTAAAGCTACTGGGGGTAACATGAGACAGAGACACATTGCATCATCCAACACTCCTTTTCTTCCGCTTACTGTATAAACACACACTCCTGAAAACATAAACCATGTGCTATTCATGTTCTTGGCTGCAAACTACACATACCCCTGTAGATGTATACTCATGTCTTAGCAGAGGGAAGCTATTTTCCCTGTGTAACTATAGATTTTCTTTTCTGTGGTTCGAATTTTCAGGGGTGGAACACATGTCTCTCTCTGATATGTCTGCAGTCTGTGGTTGAGTGCAAAGCTTACAAGGTTCACTGCTTTTAGACACATGCAATTATCAAGCATTTATACACATACTCAGCCTCACCCTTGCAGAGGGTAGCCTTTAACTAGATATTTCTGGATACAGTGGCAGGGAACCCACCTACAGTAATTTCTTACTTCTTACTGTGCCTCTGAAAGCTGACCTGCTCCATTTTCTTTCAAGTTTCAGGTCGGTGCCATAGTGCAGAAAATGTCAAGATGCATTTTTTAATGTTTGTTAGGTGGTCTGTACTTAAAAAATACATATGATTTTTCTGGCTAGATAAAGACAGAAATAAAGAAAAAAAATGTCAAATGTTTTCTTAAGATGGTTCCACCCAGTAGTACCTTCATGATATTCCCACCCTGTTTTTACAACTGCAAGATTATAGGGAGATTCAGGTCCTCTTTCTATGGCTGTCTTATACTGTGTAATTACCTTCTTTCATTAAATCTCCTTCTCCTTCGTCCATCCTGGCGTGCCTTTTAATCTGGTAATGTGGTTACAAAGCTCCATACATGTTTCATGTTCTGACTTTATGTTGGAATCACAACCAGCAATGATAACTGGGCTAACTGATGGGTGGATGGCAGTTTTTGCCCATGATGGATAGTGAGACTGGATGTTCTTTAGATTTATTTTGGTAAGGGTCATTCAGAGCCTAGAAGTTTTGAACTTATAACATACAGGGGTTGGACAAAATAACTGAAACACCTGGTTTTAGACCACAATAATTTATTAGTATGGTGTAGGGCCTCCTTTTGCGGCCAATACAGCGTCAATTCATCTTGGAAATGACATATACAAGTCCTGCACGGTGGTCAGAGGGATTTTAAGCCATTCTTCTTGCAGGATAGTGGCCAGGTCACTACGTGATGCTGGTGGAGGAAAACGTTTCCTGACTCGCTTCTCCAAAACACCCCAAAGTGGCTCAATAATATTTAGATCTGGTGACTGTGCAGGCCATGGGAGATGTTCAACTTCACTTTCATGTTCATCAAACCAATCTTTCACCAGTCTTGCTGTGTGTATTGGTGCATTGTCATCCTGATACACGGCACCGCCATTGGATGCACATGGTCCTCCAGAATGGTTCGGTAGTCCTTGGCAGTGACGCGCCCATCTAGCACAAATATTGGGCCAAGGGAATGCCATGATATGGCAGCCCAAACCATCACTGATCCACCCCCATGCTTCACTCTGGGCATGCAACAGTCTGGGTGGTACGCTTCTTTGGGGCTTCTCCACACCGTAACTCTCCCGGATGTGGGGAAAACAGTAAAGGTGGACTCATCAGAGAACAATACATGTTTCACATTGTCCACAGCCCAAGATTTGCGCTCCTTGCACCATTGAAACCGACGTTTGGCATTGGCACGAGTGACCAAAGGTTTGGCTATAGCAGCCCGGCCGTGTATATTGACCCTGTGGAGCTCCCGACGGACAGTTCTGGTGGAAACAGGAGAGTTGAGGTGCACATTTAATTCTGCCGTGATTTGGGCAGCCGTGGTTTTATGTTTTTTGGATACAATCCGGGTTAGCACCCGAACATCCCTTTCAGACAGCTTCCTCTTGCGTCCACAGTTAATCCTGTTGGATGTGGTTTGTCCTTCTTGGTGGTATGCTGACATTACCCTGGATACCGTGGCTCTTGATACATCACAAAGACTTGCTGTCTTGGTCACAGATGCGCCAGCAAGACGTGCACCAACAATTTGTCCTCTTTTGAACTCTGGTATGTCACCCATAATGTTGTGTGCATTGCAATATTTTGAGCAAAACTGTGCTCTTACCCTGCTAATTGAACCTTCACACTCTGCTCTTACTGGTGCAATGTGCAATTAATGAAGATTGGCCACCAGACTGGTCCAATTTAGCCATGAAACCTACCACACTAAAATGACAGGTGTTTCAGTTATTTTGTCCAACCCCTTGTATACAGTCCATAACATTATTATTTATAAAGGGCAAGACAAAAAAAAAAACACAATATCGAATGCCTGTAACCTATAATCCCTCAGACAGCAATGTGTTACCAATCAACATGCTTCTGCAATTAATATAACCACATGGGCTTGGGAATAGATTGGAAAACTCTTTTGAGTAAACACAGTTAATTGCTCGGTCTACACATGCATCTATTACACTGTGTATTAACAACATCTAGAAACGCTGCTGACTTCATATTGAAACTGTGCTTTAGTCTAAGTCCACCTGTCATATTGCTATCGGGCTGTGTTAGTACCGTTGACATTGATAATTTGTACACTCACTCGCATAACTCATCATTAATGCTGAAAAGTATATACACATTTTTTAAGCAACATATGTTTCCATCTATGATGGATGTCTTTTTTGTTGTTGGGACATCCCAGCTTGTTTTAGCCAGACAATGTTACAGCAGTGTGCCTTCGTAAGTAAGTGACCTAGTAAGTAAGTGCATGTAAGTGCTTGACTGGCCTGTCTGCAATTCATACTGCCTTCTATTTTAAACTAGTGCATTATGAAGCGCAATATATAAGCTTGGAGTTCCTGGACTGATGCTGAAACTAAATGCTTATTTGTATATCTTACATGCATCTCTGAAATGTTTTGGCATATTTTTTTAAACGTTTTGCATGTGTTTAGCATAGGGTATATTCTGTGGTTGGCATTTTCTTCCTTATCATTAGTCTGAGAGTCTTTTATGCCACACCTGTCTGGAGATGGTTACTTGTGGGTACATGAGCTCAAACCAGTTGTACTGACAGAGATTTGTTAGGGTATTTGTTCTGAGTATCATGTTCTCTACGTACCTTTAGCTATCCCACTCACTAACTAATGCATATCAACAGTAATGCATTATATCAGTGTAGTATGGTGATGTATAAATGATGAGATATAGAGAGTGGAGACTGCTAAACATGGCTGTAAAATTATATTGCATGTGTGAGGATCTTTTCTCTACCATGTCCACTTATAAGTCTTATTATAAATATTCTGCCAAATTATCTGCTACAAATTTAGATTTTTTAATCTTGACATGAAAAGTAATGCTAGGCAAAGTGTTCATGTGTTTGTCTGTTGGTCCCCAATAATCTATGACCAGTTTGTACCAGCATACTAGATTTAATTAATGCTCAATCTTTCGCTCAGTTTCCAACTATGTAATCAAACACCTTTCTGGCTGCCAGCATTATTGAAAATGTTATTGGTTTAGCCAGGTCATTGATCTCAACACTGAGGGCCACACTTTACAATTATTCAGTCTCTTTACAGATCTGATCAATACTCTGTTACTGACAGCATCTTAATGGTATGTTAAGATCAGCACAAATCACTTTAAAGCAATAAAACATGAGTAGAAATTGTCACAGAAATGCTTCAAATACAACAACCAGTATCAGCCACATTTTAAGCATCTGCTGCTTCAATAGGTTAATTTTTATTTACATAATAAGCAACATTCATCACGTATCCCTTTACTGTTGCAGTATGTAAATACATGAAGAATAGTAAACTGTAACCGGGCTACCTGCCATAAAAAATCGGCAGGGGGTGCAGGTTACAGAATCATGCCCACCTGCCATGCCATTATGGCCAACAAAGGGCATGGAGGCACAGATGACTGACAGTGTCTGCACCTTATCAATGTTAATTCCTAGTAGCCCTTTACATACTGGTTTTATTGGATTCCTTGTTGCGTGCAATTTTTTTTTATGTGTTGTATGGTATTTGCACTTTCACAACACATGCACGCTTTGCATCATGGTGTAATCTGAACAAGCGAGCTGCCCCCAGAGGTTCTGTGTAAGTTGGTGGAGTGGCTGCTCTGTTCCTTTTATAGCCGCCACTGAAAAATGGAGTTTATATATTACGACCTTGTGGATGTGCGGGACTCACCTGGCGGCCCACATTCTCACAGCAAAGTGCATACCAAAGGCATTTATCACTTTGCTAATAAATGACAGAAACGGGATGTAGGTTTACAACCACTAATGGCCAATCAAGCATCATACATGACTGGCTGTGTCAATTGGATGGATCTGCAATGGATTCGTTCCTACCCACAACCTGAAATTCTATTACGCGAACAGAAAACTATACATACATTTCATGCATGGATGTCAAGTTCTCCATGTGAAAGACATAAAGGACCAACCAGACCTGAAAAAGTGCAAAAGTCAACATCTGACATGATATGGGACAATAAGTGCAAATGGCCTTTTCAGAAGAATCACAAACCAGGCCTTCTCATTCAACATCAGCGACAGACCTCACAATGCTATTTTGACTAAATAGGCAGGAATATCCCAGACAAACTTATGAAGACTCTTCCTAGAAAAGTAGATGTGGTTATCATGGCAAGATGTGGGGAAACTGCAATGTAATACCCATAGTTTTGGAATGAGATGGCTAACAAGCTCATGGTTAGGCATCCATATACTTTTGGCCATATTGTGTAGTAACATTTCATGTTGGATGCTATACTTTAAATGTAATGTAAAGACATAGATTGAATACAGATCTATTTTATGCCAGATAGTTTACTGTATAGTTAGATTATGTACTTACATAATACAAATACCTGTTAAAGTAATTATTATTTTACTTTAATTATTATTTAAATATTATACCATATACACTCAGTGAGCACTTCATTAGGTAAACCTGTTTGGTGCATACATACATTGATAATTGTAGCTACACCTAGTCTACAGATTACCTTTATGGGCATACAATAATTCTGTATCTGTTGCTCTGGACACTTTGTCACCCTATGTACTCTGTTTATATATCAAAAGGTATCTCTTTAGGGCTGCAACTGACCAGATGATGTTTGGGTAGTGGACCATTTTTGAACTGCGATGGCACTAAATGAGTAATAACAGTGTTTTTGTTCTGGAATGAGTGGATCAGGTGTATATATATAAATATTTAAACAGTATTTAAAACCCTTAACAATACACTCATACCAGTACAACACACACTACCATTTCTGTAAGTCGCTCTGGATAAGAGTGTCTGCTAAATGCCGAAAATGTAAATGTACTACCATGTTATAGTAATATTAGTGTAATTTCATTGCGAAGAATGGCCCATGACTTATATTTGGGCCAATTTTACATGGTACACTGCAGATTTATTAAAGTACATCATCATACACTTAGATTGTACTTCAGTTATTATTTGGAAGTTCAGTTTCAAAGTTTCAAGTTTAAATTTGCTTCAGATGGTATATTTTAGTCATCTTTAAAATAGATTCTGACAGGAGCATAGCTAAACCAGCATATGCTACAGTTTGTAGTTATACATTTATGGTGGGAAACTATATCTTTATAAGTTTTGCAAAGAATAGTATTTTGTATGTGCAGTTGGATGGTAGATGAGGCAATGGTTAGACTTAAGGATAATTTAAAAAGTGACTTAATGTCAGTAATTCCCCACAGATTCTTGGAGATTCTTTGGCCACTAAAACATCCTTCCCAATGTACTACCATGTTATAGTAATATTAGTGTAATTTCATTGCCAAGAATGGCCCATGACTTATATTTGGGCCAATTTTACATGGTACACTGCAGATTTATTAAAGTACATCATCATACACTTAGATTGTACTTCAGTTATTATTTGGAAGTTCAGTTTCAAAGTTTCAAGTTTAAATTTGCTTCAGATAGTATATTTTAGTCATCTTTAAAATAGATTCTGACAGGAGCATAGCTAAAACCAGCATATGCTACAGTTTGTAGTTATACATTTATGGTGGGAAACTACTGTATATCTTTAAAAAGTGACTTAATGTCAGTAATTCCCCACAGATTCTTGGAGATTCTTTGGCCACTGAAACATCCTTCCCACTGTGCATGCGGTCACATAAATTTTATATACCCTGAGTTATTTAGCTACCTTTTGTTGCAATTTCTTGATTTGTGGAGCTTACCATACTTTTATCTTAAGTCACTGCTGTATTTTCTGATTTACTTTCTGATTGTGTTTATTGAGTAAGACAATCATGCCTGTGTGTCACCTCATTTCTCAACCCTGTGAAACCGGAATTCTTGGCTGGTTGTTTTGAGTATTACTTACTTTACAACATAAAATATGAATGAAAATACACTTCCATAGGATTTTACTAGGTGTGATACCCATTAATTTAAGAAAAAAAAATATGACAAATATGACAAGATTTAGGTATTTTGTTTCATGTATTGTTTTTTTTTTTGTTAGTGGCTTTTTAGTCACATTATTGTTCTACCTTGATTAAAACATCTTAGCCTGGGTTCTTTTTATTTTATTCTTGCAGGTGCAAAGCTTTACCTAGTGATTCAAAGTGAATAAAAGTATTTCAATGGTAGCAGTTTGTGCTAGCAACATGCGTCTACCACGCTCTCTCTCTCTCTTTATCTCTCTCTCACACACACTCTCTCTCTCTCCAGCTTTGGTTCCTCTTATATCATTGCGAGCGGCAGCTTAATGTTCGTCTGTTCGTCTGAACAGTTCTTTAAGCAGTGCTGGACCGGCATGTAGCTCTGTTCTCTATCGTGGCGTCGCTTTTTGCATGTTATTGTCGGCTATACGGGAGCAACATCATTATCGATTAATTGAACGGACTGTGCGTGTAATCCAGTCTTAGAGAAATTGTTTCTGAGAGTGCGATCGATACAAAAGCGGAGGAGAAATTATTTTCCTCAGCCGCTCACAATCCAGTCCTGTGGAAACTACAGTAGATGAACAGAACAGGTATTCAGAATTAAAGGAAATGTGACGATCCGCGTGTTGTATCTTACTGTAGAGGATCAGGTCTGTGTTAGAGGTTGTGACCACGACTACCGGACGGGTGCATCACCCACCAACATCACTAACCAGCATCTCTGTTCCAGCTCTGCTGACCCATACTGACGTGGTAGGTCAATCTGCAATTCTGACTGCTTTAATATTATTTGTAGATAAACCACATATTGTGCATTTCTGGGTAAAATAATTAATTTTCTTTAAAATAACATAAAAAGATATTCAGTACAGTTTGTTTGTTTATTAGGAGTTTTACACTTTGGTTACATTCATGACAGAAATGGTAGTTACTCAATACACAAGGTTCATCAGTTCACAAGGCTATATCGAACATATCATTTGGGGAGACACATTTAGTGTCTCCAATTCACCTCACTTGCATGTCTTTGGTCTGTGGGAAGAAACCGGAGCACCCGGAGGAAACCCACGCGGACACGGGGAAAACATGCAAACTCCACACAGAAAGGACCCGGATCGCCCCACCTGGGGATCGAACCCAGGACCTTCTTGCTGTGAGGCGACAGTGCTACCCACTTAGCGACCGTGCCGCCCTTCAGTACAGTACATCCTTTATGTACACGTTTTAACGGAATCAAAATGCTATTAATTTATTTCAGGCTTTTTGTCAGTAGAAATATGTCAAAGAATAGGACCTCTGATCTTAGATGCTGATACATTTAAGAATGTCAGTTTAGTCAGTGAACAGTAGTTTGTCATGGTTTTAGGGTTGTTATGTTATCATGATTACATTTAGTACTCTCTAAAAACAGAATGTAAAACAGGTTTGAAACTCGTCCCTGCAAACCTGTTATTATATAATAAAACACTCCCCTCCACAAACATTGGAACCCCTGTAAAACATGAATTAAACAGGATGGAAAAACATTATTTTTGCTCATAATGTGGATATTCCATGCATAATAGCTATCAAAAAGCTCATTTATTAGAAGTACAATAATTAAAAAAAGATTTTATTTTCTTATAACTGTCTCTGCCAACAATCCCCCACTTTATCGCAAGGAATTTTAGATGAATCTTAGATCAATTTTTTATATAGACTTTCTTTAGATCTTCAGCTTGTCTCACAGATGCTCTATGGGTTCAGATCAGAAGGATCTCTATAGCAAAATCTTGATTCTGTGATTCTGTAAACAATGTTTGATTCTGTGATTCTGTAAACCATGTTCCTGTTGACTTTAAGGTGGGCTTTGAATCACTGTCCTGCCATAAGATCCAGTTTATGACTCAAATTAAGCTTCCCAGCTGAAGCATTTAGGTTGTCCTTTTATATCTACTGGAACTTGATGGATTCCAAGATACCTTGTATCTAATCAAGTTGTCCAGAGCCCATCTCTGTTTTTTGTTTCCAGTAGGCTTAATTTTGGTCTCACCTGACCAGAGAACATGGTTGCACTGAAAGTTTCCTGTCTGGCATTCTGTATTTGCTCAGGTTTGTTGGTCCCTGGCAGCAGAGGATGTTTTCCGTCTATGGTCAACTTCTGCTTATGTAGCTGGCAGTGAATTAGTAGTTATGGAGATGTTCTGAACCCAGAACATCTCCATAAGTAATGACATTACCCAGACTTAATGTCAGCAATTCCCCACTGATTCTTGGAGATTCTTTGGCCACTAAAACATCCTTTCCACTGTGCGTCTGTTCTTCAATGGTCATGACTCCCCCAGGACCACCACAGAGCAGGTATTATTTAGGTGGTGGATCATTCTCAGCACTGCAGTGGCATTGACATGGTGGTGGTGTGTTAGTATGTGTTGTGCTGGTACAGTGTATCACAAAAGTGAGTACACCCCTCACATTTCTGCAGATATTTAAGTATATCTTTTCATGGGACAACACTGACAAAATGACACTTTGACACAATGAAAAGTAGTCTGTGTGCAGCTTATATAACAGTGTAAATTTATTCTTCCCTCAAAATAACTCAATATAAAGCCATTAATGTCTAAACCACCGGCAACAAAAGTGAGTACACCCCTAAGAGACTACACCCCTAAATGTCCAAATTGAGCACTGCTTGTCATTTTCCCTCCAAAATGTCATGTGATTTGTTAGTGTTACTAGGTCTCAGGTGTGCATAGGGAGCAGGTGTGTTCAATTTAGTAGTACAGCTCTCACACTCTCTCATACTGGTCACTGAAAGTTCCAACATGGCACCTCATGGCAAAGAACTCTCTGAGGATCTTAAAAGACGAATTGTTGCGCTACATGAAGATGGCCAAGGCTACAAGAAGATTGCCAACACCCTGAAACTGAGCTGCAGCACAGTGGCCAAGATCATCCAGCGTTTTAAAAGAGCAGGGTCCACTCAGAACAGACCTCGCGTTGGTCGTCCAAAGAAGCTGAGTGCACGTGCTCAGCGTCACATCCAACTGCTGTCTTTGAAAGATAGGTGCAGGAGTGCTGTCAGCATTGCTGCAGAGATTGAAAAGGTGGGGGGTCAGCCTGTCAGTGCTCAGACCATACGCCGCACACTACATCAAATTGGTCTGCATGGCTGTCACCCCAGAAGGAAGCCTCTTCTGAAGTCTCTACACAAGAAAGCCCGCAAACAGTTTGCTGAAGACATGTCAACAAAGGACATGGATTACTGGAACCATGTCCTATGGTCTGATGAGACCAAGATTAATTTGTTTGGTTCAGATGGTCTCAAGCATGTGTGGCGGCAATCAGGTGAGGAGTACAAAGATAAGTGTGTCATGCCTACAGTCAAGCATGGTGGTGGGAATGCCATGGTCTGGGGCTGCATGAGTGCAGCAGGTGTTGGGGAGTTACATTTCATTGAGGGACACATGAACTCCAATATGTACTGTGAAATACTGAAGCAGAGCATGATCCCCTACCTCCGGAAACTGGGTCGCAGGGCAGTGTTCCAGCATGATAATGACCCCAAACACACCTCTAAGACGACCACTGCTTTATTGAAGAGGCTGAGGGTAAAGGTGATGGACTGGCCAAGCATGTCTCCAGACCTAAACCCAATAGAACATCTTTGGGGCATCCTCAAGCGGAAGGTGGAGGAGCGCAAAGTCTCGAATATCCGCCAGCTCCGTGATGTCGTCATGGAGGAGTGGAAAAGCATTCCAGTGGCAACCTGTGAAGCTCTGGTAAACTCCATGCCCAGGAGAGTTAAGGCAGTTCTGGGAAATAATGGTGGCCACACAAAATATTGACCCTTCAGGAACTTTCACTAAGGGGTGTACTCACTTTTGTTGCCGGTGGTTTAGACATTAATGGCTGTATATTGAGTTATTTTGAGGGAAGAATAAATTTACACTGTTATATAAGCTGCACACAGACTACTTTTCATTGTGTCAAAGTGTCATTTTGTCAGTGTTGTCCCATGAAAAGATATACTTAAATATCTGCAGAAATGTGAGGGGTGTACTCACTTTTGTGATACACTGTATGAGTGGATCAGACACCGCAGCGCTGCTGGAGTTTTTAAATAACGTGTCCACTTACTGTCCACTCTATTAGACACTCACTCCTACCTAGTTGGTCCACCTTATAGATGTAAAGTCAGAGACGATCGCTCATCTATTGCTGCTGTTTGAGTTGGTCATCTTCTAGACCTTCATCAGTGGTCATAGGACGCTGCCCACAGGGCGCTGTTGGCTGGATATATTTTTGGTTGGTGGACTATTCTCAGTCCAGCAGTGACAGTGAGGTGTTTAAAAACTCCAGCAGCATTTCTGTGTTTGATCCACTCATACCAGCACAACACACACTAACACACCACCACCATGTCAGTGTCACTGCAGTGCTGAGAATCATCCACCACCCAAATTATACCTACTCTGTGGTGGTCCTGTGGGGGTCCTGACCATTGAAGAACAGCATGAAAGGGGGCTAACAAAGCATGTAGAGAAACAGATGGACTACAGTCAGTAATTGTAGAACTACAAAGTGCTTCTATATTGTAAGTGAAGCTGATAAAATGGACAATGAGTGTAGAAACAAGGAGGTGGTTTTAATGTTATGGTTAATCATTGTGTGTGTGCATATATAATCAGTACTAAGCTCCTAAACATCACATATCAGGAAATTATTAGTGCCATCACTTTTAGTTTACAGAGCTTTCTTAATGGTTGTACTATTTGATGTGATGCTGAGATCATTGCATAAACCAAGAGGTTAGATTTTGTAACTGGTTAAATAATATCCCAAATCTTGAATTTGGCAAGACTAATTTAGGAGTAGGTTATAACAGACGCTAAGTGCTAATGAATTCAGAGCTGTAGTCAAGGCTACCTTTGTCAAATCCAAAAGACATGGACTATAAATAACCGAGATCAAATAGAGTTAAAGGTAGACAATCTATATGGGAGCAATACATATCTGACAGAAGTAGTATATATGTATGTGTAATTTGTGAAGAGGCGAACTGCAAATACTGCATCTGAGCTCATCACTATAAATTGATGCTCCCAGATCAATGTGGTGCTGAGTATTTGCTGTGTGCTTAACTTAGGCTGGTAAGGTAAGCCTGGTGTACCGTTTACCTTTCACTAAGAGAGATCCCACAGAAAATATATATTGTTTAAGCTTAAAGCTTATATGCTGATATACAAGGATCTCTTATTTTCCCATTCCCTTATTAGTAAGGGCAGAGGGAGAAGTATTGGTCTGTGATCATGTGTTGGCAAGTTAGTGGAGTGAGTAGTTCATATGTTACACTTGGTCAAGCAATCTCATCCTATTTATATTAAGTTTATGTTTATTTGTATTTCTTTTTTAACTGATTGGTGTTTTGGTAGGATGATCGTATTTACTCACCGCTTCACTCCTGTCCTTTTTTTTGCTTTTACTTTGCCGGCTTGCCAGTAACTCAGATTGTAGCACATCTGAATTCAGCGTTCCACAACATTTGATCGAACTCTGCCTCCAGCAATTGAATTCCTTTCTTCTTTTCTGTTTTAATTGCTCTTTTGTTAGTGACTAGCCCTTTTCCCCTTTGAGTTGGCTTCCTTTGTTGTGATTCTGTTCAGCCACTGCACGGCCCAGAATCAGCTTGCTGGTGAGTCAGTGTAGTTTTTTTATTCACCACCCCTTACATAATTATTATTGTTTAAAACTATAATCTATAATATAAATTCAATTTGGCAGATGTTTCTACAATAAATGTTAAACAATTGGTATTGGTTGAGTGGTTAGCATTAAGGAAGATGTAAGCTCAAATGTTTAAATGTCTCTTGCATTTGTGTCAATAAAAAGGAACTATAAATAGGATATAGTTCATAATCTAGCACATACATTTTTATACTTTGTTTATTTTTACATTTTTATACTTTTTTCCCCAATTTTTATCCCCCAGTCTAGTCGTGTCCAATTACCCTGAATGCGTCCTCTATACTGATTCGACCCCTCCGGTACGCACAGTCAGTACTGATAGTGCATTTTTCACCTGCACGTTCATATACTTGATGGGCACTGTGCACGAAGGGCCACACCCCCATCAGCATTATTCCTCAGCTCTGTGCAGGCGCCATCAGTCAGCCAGCAGGGGCCACAGTCACACCAGAAGTTGGACCTATGATCCAACTTTCTTACCCCTAACAACCCTGAACAACAGCCGATTGTTGTTCATACTGCCGCCCAGCCTAGTCGGAAAGGCAGAGCTGAGGTTCGATACGATGTATTAGCATATATATATATATATATATATATATACTTTGCTTATTTATGATTAGCAAACACTTTATGTGAGTGTCAAACTCACAGGCAGTGATCAAAGAAATGATTTAAACCTGTGTCCCCAAATCAGTCAAAGCTGTGTGACACCCACACTACCTGCCTCACCAATATGACACATTTTTATTATTTAATCTGTTATTCAAAGAAATAGAAATAACACAGCATGAAGTTTCTACACCCATGAAAAGTGTTGTATTCATTTAGAAACATTCTGAAGTAATATTTGACCTTTGTGGTAGTTGTACAAGAGCTACGTGGTTTTTGCACATACATTAACTACATATAATAAACATATGCCAACTTGATTGTATTTTGTAATATACAAAATGGAATAGAAAAATAGAATTTTTTTTTTTGCCTGCAGCACACCCAAAACATGACATTACATTACCTTTCTTATTAATGACACTTTTCAATTATTTGGGAACTGAGGACACTAATTGTTGCAGTTTTGCACCTGGTTTTATTGCCTATCCTTCAGTGGTAGTTGTTGTCTGATTGTCCTTTTTATGATGCACTGTACAGTTTTAATAGTAGACAGACCTGGACTACAGGCAGGCCAGTCAAGCACACTCACTTTGTGTCTACAAAGCCAAGCTGTCGAAGGCCTGGCATTGTCTTGCTAAAATAACCATGAACCATAAAAGATATCATTTACATTTTTAGCATTTAGCAGATGCACTTATCCAGAGCGACCTACAGAAGGGCTTCCATAGTGAACATTACCTTACTCTGGTTTAAAAAGACAACAGTCCAAGAATACAAATCTGCTGAGAACCCAGTTAGAACCAAAGATGTTTTTTATATGCAAGAAATAAAGAAAATTAGTAAGTACATGTCAGCTTAAATGCTTAGTGAAGAAATGGGTTTTTTATTTTCTTTTGAAGACAGCAAGAGATTCAGATGTTCGGACAGACAAGGAAAGCTCATTCCACCATTTGGGTGCAAGTACAGAGAAGAGCCTTGATGCTTGTCTTCCTCGAGTTCAGGGTGGAGAATTAAGATACTCAAGACTAGTGGCTCGGAGGTTGTGTGGTACAAATTGGGTATTTATTAGACCTCGAAGGTAGCTTGGGGTTGATCCTTCCTAATATACATTTCTGGGTCCTTTACTCATATGCAATTCATCCATGCCCTGCATTGTGGAACCCCCATACCATGACTGTGATTGCTTTTGCACCATTTGCCGATAACAGTCTGGGTGACCACAGCACACATTTTAGACCACATCACACCACTTTCTTTCAGTCCGTCTGAGATGAGCTTGTGGCCAGAGAACTAGATTTGAGGTCTGGCTTTCTCTTTGTGTAATAGGGTTTTAGGTTGCATTTCTTGATGCAGTGGCGGAGTCTGTTAAGTGACAGTGGGTTCTGGAGTATTTCCATGCTCATGTTCTACAATATTATGTACAAATCATGGCCTAGATTTTTTGCAATCTTATGGTTATCGATCAAGTCTGTAACATACAGCATATTCTGGTGAAATACAATATGTAAAATACAGTATAGTATACACTGATCAGCCATAACATTAAAACCACCTCCTTGTTTCTACACTCACTGTCCATTTTATCAGCTCCACTTACCATATAGAAGCACTTTGTAGTTCTACAATTACTGACTGTAGTCCATCTGTTTCTCTGCATGCTTTGTTAGCCCCCTTTCATGCTGTTCTTTAATGGTCAGGACCTTCCCAGGACCACTACAGAGTAGGTATTATTTGGGTGGTGGATCATTCTCAGCACTGCAGTGACACTGAAATGGTGGTGGTGTGTTAGTGTGTGTTGTGCTGGTATGAGTGGATCAGACACAGCAACGCTGATGGAGTTTTTAAACACCACTGTAACTGCTGGACTGAGAATAGTCCACCAACCAAAAATATATCCAGCCAACAGTGCCCCATGGGCAGCGTCCTGTGACCACTGATGAAGGTCTAGAAGATGACCAACTCAAACAGCAGCAATAGATGAGCGATCGTCTCTGACTTTACATCTACAAGGTGAACCAACTAGGTAGGAGTGTCTAATAGAGTGGACAGTGAGTGGACACGGTATTTATAAACTCCAGCAGTGCTGCGGTGTCTGATCCACTCATACCAGCACAACACACACTAACACACCACCACCATGTCAGTGTCACTGCAGTGCTGAGAATCATCCACCACCTAAATAATACCTGCTCTGTGGTGGCCCTGACCATTGAAGAACAGGGTGAAAGCAGGCTGAAAAGGTATGTAGAGAAACAGATGGACTACAGTCAGTAACTGTAGAACTTCAAAGTGCTCCTATAAGTGGAGCTGATAAAATGGACAGTGAATGTAGAAACAAGGTGGGGGTTTTAATGTTAGGCTGATCAGTGTATATTGCACCAATATATACTGTATTCTATACTGTATTTTACATACTGCACCAGAATATGCTGTAAGTTACAGACTTGATCGATAACCATACAGGCACTAGTCTGAGCTTGAGTCAGAGAGCAGAATTAAATTATTCAGCTCTAACTAAAAACAACATGCATCAATTTACTTTCTTACACTACACATAAATGCTAAGTGGGCTATTAGATCCTGCCACTGTTGTCTGAAAATGAGGCGCGCTCATTCTCAAGAGCTAATAATGGAGCTAATCTGTTTATTTGTGTATGTTGCTGTATGTCTGTGGAATATGTGAGAGCTAAATTAACAGGTAGCACCCTCAGCTATAACTGCATATAACCAGTATTTGGCCACAGACAGGAACAGGCATTAGACCATCTCATAAAACCACTTGTTTACAGAAGAGTACGAATTAAAGTAAGACCAAACATGGATAAGCACTACTGATAGAGAGCATATAAAGAATTAAGCAGAAACAAACTGTATTCTGTGCAGCCTGTGAGTATCTAAATGTTTTTGCTGTTTTGAGTGTTTACAGCCCAATGTAGTTGAAATAAACAATAAAAATAGGTTAAAATACACAGTGTCTCAAAGATGAGGATACACCCATATAAAATTAAAACAGTTTGGCAGACGGTTATCCAAGTTTAGACACAAGCTGTAGGGGAAGGGGGGACCCGTTAGGCAGTGTCATCAAAATGGCAGCCATCTTGAATGCCGCCATCTTGTATTCAACTTTAGCTTTCAAATGGAAAGGTAGGTGTGTGACACATCAAACTGGTATAGAGTTTCACCAGAAAAACAACTGTGTGCTTAATTATAACATAACTTTATTCGATCTCATGTTAAAACAGTGATTTTTTTGTAAAACCAGAAAATTGACTACTAGGTCTGCAGTATGTGTTTGATATGCTGGCCAACATATTTGAGTATTAAGGCTATCCTTTTCTGATTAACTTTTACCAAAACATCTGGCTGAATGCTAGATCAACTATGAACAACTTTTACTTTAAGATGAACAACGTTCTGTATCTTTACAGAGTAAACAAGCATCTTGCAATGACTTAACCGATCGAAATTGAAATTGATGAGTTATGCTTATAATTTTGAGAAGGTGCCAATAATTGTGTCTAGTCTATTTCTAGAGTTCTGTTTGAAATTATATAAGATTTGTCTTTTTTAAGCTTTTTTGTGTTATTTCAATGCAAACAAAAATGAGTAAACAAAAAATCTATATCAGATCATTTGTAATTTTAGTAATCAGAGAAGTGATTAATTTTCATAAAGAAGTGCAGAAGTGCCAGTATTTTTTCAATGACTGTATATGCCGTGACCCATTACTATAATTACTACCATTTTCACTGAAATTTCATTTACATAAATATATAAATCATATAAATCAGCCACACTTCTACTAATTTCAGGCTACAGCAGGGCCGGCACTAGGGTGGGGCTGGAGGGGGGCATTGCCCCCCCAGATTTTCTCACATCCCCCCCACCCCACCAAGTGCAACGCAAGCAAAGGCTATTTTTTTTTATTATCTCTGAACCTGTAACAGGGCGAGCGACTTCTGGCGCTACAGTGGGAATTAGAAAGCATTTGGTTATTATTTTAAGTAGTGTTCACTTTTAGTCTTAGTAACGCCGCGCAGGTTATATCAGCATTACAATGTGTTTAATACCCCGCTGTTTGAGTAGTGCAGTGGGCAGAGCGCATCTCGCATATTTTTCCACCCTAGGTTCGAATCTGGCTTAGGGCGAAACTAAAGTAAAACATGCAGGGCCGGTGCTATGGGGGCGCTGGGGTGGACCCCCATCCAGATTTTGTCACTGCCCCCCAATCAACGCAGTCCAGAACCGGGGCTGGGCTACAGCATATCACTAACACACTTTATTGCCTTTGTCAGGTTAAAAGTGCTCGTCTTTAAAGAGAATGACAAGGCCTATTAAAAGAAATGTACACTGTGTAAGAAATGTGTGAGAAATTTAACAGGAACCCTAATGATGAGGTGAGCAGCAGTTTTCATATCTTTTCCATTTAGGTTGCCAACATAAGGTGCCAAATGTGAATACAGCCCAATAATTAATTGAGTTAACTTTCACACTGATACTCAGTACTGGATCAGTGCATCTATAAAAGGCATCAAACTTATCTGTCTTTCTGTACGTAATCATCACAGTGATTATTTCATTTGAAAACTAATTGGCTGAAGTACAGAGAAAAAAGCTCTCACTGTCTATGTACTTTGGGGACCAAAAGTCTGAGTCCACTAATGAAAACGCCTCTTTTTTACATTTTAGTTGAATTTAATACTGTGTTTTTCATTTAAAACCTTAAACTTAAAAGCTTTGGAATAAAAATCTTTGTAGTGAATGCAAAAAAAAATGCTAAATTCAATAATGGCCCTCACTGTATGTACAGACCTCACTTCATTTACTTAAACCTGTGCAGTCATGTGTGAAATTAGTTTGATCTCTTGAGGTTTATGGTGACTACTAGTCATAATTCTTTTGCACAGTAAAATGTTTTGAGTGTTTCAGCTGGATTTTAAGTATGACATGACAGTTTGCTCTATGTAAGAAATGTATTATTCATGTTTCCCGTGCCGTGGTCATGCTGCTGTTGATGACTTAAATCTATTCCTTTTGTTAAGCTCTCTTTTACCCTTTATCTACAGTATTTCCCATCACGTCACATTCCTCATTTTCAGTTTCCATAATCCATTGCAGAATTGAAGTCTGACTCGCCCTTATCTAATATATTCAGTATGCTATGCTGATATCCCTGGTATTAGGAGGGCATGCATGCACATGCTAGTGTGTGTGCTTGGGCAAGTGGGCTTGTAATGCCTGCAGTAGATCCCCCCTGATGACTTGATTATAGAAATCAGAAAAAATGGGATTCAGAGGCAAAAACTGTTTGTTTTTTGTATCAAAAATGTACTGTTATTTGAGCTTCTTTATCAGGATGTACCTGTGAATTTCTCTTGTGTCTTTATTTTTACATAAAGGGAATTACATAGGTTATATCCCCTTTGCTTATATCCGCCCTTTGATATTCTCAACCCGATATGGGGACTCGGAGTTGCACAGCGACTTCAGACTCGACTCAGACTTGTTTCAAATGACTCGGACTCGATTCATGACTCGCAAAAAATGACTCATAAACAAACGAGTCCCTAGCGTCAGCATGTCTTAACATTAGTTAAGTGTGACAATTTTATATATATAAAATATATATAAAAATATCTATCTATCTATATATCTATATCTATATCTATATCTATATATATATATATATATATATATATATATATATATATATATATATATATATATATATATATATATATATATATATATATATATATATATATATATACAGTGTATCACAAAAGTGAGTACACCCCTCACATTTCTGCAAATATTTCATTATATCTTTTCATGGGACAACACTATAGACATGAAACTTGGATATAACTTAGAGTAGTCAGTGTACAGCTTGTATAGCAGTGTAGATTTACTGTCTTCTGAAAATAACTCAACACACAGCCATTAATGTCTAAATAGCTGGCAACATAAGTGAGTACACCCCACAGTGAACATGTGCAAATTGTGCCCAAATGTGTCGTTGTCCCTCCCTGGTGTCATGTGTCAAGGTCCCAGGTGTAAATGGGGAGCAGGGCTGTTAAATTTGGTGTTTTGGGTACAATTCTCTCATACTGGCCACTGGATATTCAACATGGCACCTCATGGCAAAGAACTCTCTGAGGATGTGAGAAATAGAATTGTTGCTCTCCACAAAGATGGCCTGGGCTATAAGAAGATTGCTAACACCCTGAAACTGAGCTACAGCATGGTGGCCAAGGTCAAACAGCGGTTTTCCAGGACAGGTTCCACTCGGAACAGGCTTCGCCAGGGTCGACCAAAGAAGTTGAGTCCACGTGTTCGGCGTCATATCCAGAGGTTGGCTTTAAAAAATAGACACATGAGTGCTGCAGAGGTTGAAGACGTGGGAGGTCAGCCTGTCAGTGCTCAGACCATACGCCGCACACTGCATCAACTCGGTCTGCATGGTCGTCATCCCAGAAGGAAGCTGACGCACAAGAAAGCCCGCAAACAGTTTGCTGAAGACAATCCAAGAACATGGATTACTGGAATGCCCTGTGGTCTGACGAGACCAAGATAAACTTGTTTGGCTCAGATGGTGTCCAGCATGTGTGGCGGCGCCCTGGTGAGAAGTACCAAGACAACTGTATCTTGCCTACAGTCAAGCATGGTGGTGGTAGCATCATGGTCTTGGGCTGCATGAGTGTTGCTGGCACTGGGGAGCTGCAGTTCATTGAGGGAAACATGAATTCCAACATGTACTGTGACATTCTGAAACAGAGCATGATCCCCTCCCTTCGAAAACTGGGCCTCATGGCAGTTTTCCAACAGGATAACGACCCCAAACACAACCTCCAAGATGACAACTGCCTTGCTGAGGAAGCTGAAGGTAAAGGTGATGGACTAAACCCAATTGAGCACCTGTGGCGCATCCTCAAGTGGAAGGTGGAGGAGTTCAAGGTGTCTAACATCCACCAGCTCCGTGATGTCATCATGGAGGAGTGGAAGAGGATTCCAGTAGCAACCTGTGCAGCTCTGGTGAATTCCATGCCCAGGAGGGTTAAGGCAGTGCTGGATAATAATGGTGGTCACACAAAAGATTGACATTTTGGGCACAATTTGGACATGTTCACTGTGGGGTGTACTCACTTATGTTGCCAGCCATTTAGACATTAATGGCTGTGTGTTGAGTTATTTTCAGAAGACAGTAAATCTACACTGCTATACAAGTTATATCCAAGTTTTATTTCTATAGTGTTGTCCCATGAAAAGATATAATGAAATATTTGCAGAAATGTGAGGGGTGTAATCACTTTTGTGATACACTGTATATATATGTATATATATATATATATATATATATATATATATATATATATATATACAGGGGTTGGACAAAATAACTGAAACACCTGTCATTTTAGTGTGGTAGGTTTCATGGCTAAATTGGACCAGTCTGGTGGCCAATCTTCATTAATTGCACATTGCACCAGTAAGAGCAGAGTGTGAAGGTTCAATTAGCAGGGTAAGAGCACAGTTTTGCTCAAAATATTGCAATGCACACAACATTATGGGTGACATACCAGAGTTCAAAAGAGGACAAATTGTTGGTGCACGTCTTGCTGGCGCATCTGTGACCAAGACAGCAAGTCTTTGTGATGTATCAAGAGCCACGGTATCCAGGGTAATGTCAGCATACCACCAAGAAGGACAAACCACATCCAACAGGATTAACTGTGGACACAAGAGGAAGCTGTCTGAAAGGGATGTTCCAAAAAACATAAAACCACGGCTGCCCAAATCACGGCAGAATTAAATGTGCACCTCAACTCTCCTGTTTCCACCAGGGAGCTCCACAGGGTCAATATACACGGCCGGGCTGCTATAGCCAAACCTTTGGTCACTCGTGCCAATGCCAAACGTCGGTTTCAATGGTGCAAGGAGCGCAAATCTTGGGCTGTGGACAATGTGAAACATGTATTGTTCTCTGATGAGTCCACCTTTACTGTTTTCCCCACATCCGGGAGAGTTACGGTGTGGAGAAGCCCCAAAGAAGCGTACCACCCAGACTGTTGCATGCCCAGAGTGAAGCATGGGGGTGGATCAGTGATGGTTTGGGCTGCCATATCATGGCATTCCCTTGGCCCAATACTTGTGCTAGATGGGCGCGTCACTGCCAAGGACTACCGAACCATTCTGGAGGACCATGTGCATCCAATGGCGGTGCCGTGTATCAGGATGACAATGCACCAATACACACAGCAAGACTGGTGAAAGATTGGTTTGATGAACATGAAAGTGAAGTTGAACATCTCCCATGGCCTGCACAGTCACCAGATCTAAATATTATTGAGCCACTTTGGGGTGTTTTGGAGAAGCGAGTCAGGAAACGTTTTCCTCCACCAGCATCACGTAGTGACCTGGCCACTATCCTGCAAGAAGAATGGCTTAAAATCCCTCTGACCACTGTGCAGGACTTGTATATGTCATTTCCAAGACAAATTGACGCTGTATTGGCCGCAAAAGGAGGCCCTACACCATACTAATAAATTATTGTGGTCTAAAACCAGGTGTTTCAGTTATTTTGTCCAACCCCGGTATATATATATATATATATATATATATATATATATATATATATAATTATTAATATTATAAATGTTCTGCTCTCTAATACCGCTCTGGCTGTCTTAACCCGCAATGCATGCAATGGGTAAATGTTACAGCCTGCTTCCGGCGTAGTGATGAAGCGTCGTTCCTTACTCCCTTCACAGTTTAAAGTTCACTTCATTTGAACATTTTTATTACCTTTGGATTGGAATCTCACTTAAAATGGTGGAATACCCTACGTTGTGCACTTCACAACTGGGGTGAATGGAACGCTCCTACAGAATTAGCGCAAATTGTTGAAAGACCGCTTTCTGAACCAATCAGACCTTCTGATTTTAATGTTTAGTAAGAAATGCTGTTATTTGCATTTATTTAGTTTGCGTCACACAGATGATGTGTTAATGAAACGCTTGATTGGCTTTCTAACGAGTTAGTGTTTCAGTTTACAACCGTGAAAAGTTTGGAGGTTTTTAATTTTAAGCACACATTTACAAAATAACGGATTATATTCCTAATGGGACAACACATGATTATAAATTTAATAACATCTGGAAGAACATAAGCTAAGGTAAGCAGTGGTTATGATTTATTTTGCTGTGTTTGGGATTTTGGCCGCCGTGCCGTTATTTATCGTCTGCTTTTGTTTTACAATGAAAACAAAACGTATCAGTTTAAGCTTTTAAATGGTACTTTCTTGTACGGAAATTACATCTATTTGCACAATGACTAGGAAAGTAAAACCGCAAAATACAGTTGCTAATCTGTTGTTGTTTTTTTAATTTATTTAAACTTACATATTATTTGTTTATTTCTACGCTACATTTCCAATATATGTTTTGTGTATATTATATTGACTCTAGCCTAAAGACTTGTGACTTCACTCAGACTCTAACCTAAGGACTCGTGACTTGACTTGGACTCATATTTTGTGACTTGTGAACATCTCTGTTCTCAACCAGTTTTACTTCCCACCCTAGTTGGCCTGTCATGACTGTGGACACTTTTATTAGTCTCACCACTGTAATAATATGGATATTGAATTTTTTATCAGAAATGCTTGTACACATGCACATTCTTGTCATTATCCAAGCAGCCAATTATCTGTCCATAGCATAATGCACACAAGTCAAAAGCTTCAGTTAATCAGATTGGGGAAAAATATTATCTTTACATGTGGCATGGTTTTTGATGCCAGGCATGCTTGTTTGAGTGTTTCAGAAACTGCTGATTACCTGATATCTTCATGCACAACAGTGTCTATAGTACACTGATTAAAAAACACATTAAGAACACCACTGTTGTATGGTAGAGGAAAACTAGTGTGTTCATTAGGACCATGACCAGGAATTTTTTAGATCAATTTCTAGGAATGTCAGCTGGTTTAAGAGCAGCTTTTTATTTACTTTTATAAAACCCAATGTTTAATATAATACCTGAATTTGGTCTGACACAGTTACTAGTAAATATGTCACATTATGTTTCCCTGTGACTTTAAAAGCATGCACAGGTTTCTGCTGTGTGTATAAATTTTTTCTCTGTAATTTGTATCTTAAATCAAACATTTGAAATGTGAAATAAATCTGTAATGGCAGTTTTAAGTGAATTAGAAAGACTCCATCAGTTGATATAAAGCTAAGATCTTTATTTAAAAGATTTTTATTGCCCAGTCTATGCTAAATCTATATTAATCTGGTAGGATTGCTGGGAAATGTACGCACATTCTGATTTGGCCTGCAGGGGAGAAAGAAAGTAATTAAAATAAATGGCAGAAGGAAATCGAGCTTGGCTGAGGGAGGATAGCATTAAAGAATTACTTGTCAGGACTGCTGCCCCTATCATTCAAACTTCACTAGAGTAGCAAAATAAGCAGAATAAAGCACATGGTGGGCAGCATAAGAAATTCATAAGAAAAAGCCCATAAGGAATAGAGACACTCTTTTCCTTCAGAACAACTTAAATCTATCTTGATATGCTGTCATGCTATCAAATCCTGGATGGTTTGTGCTACAGTTTTTAAGAAGAAATATTTCGAGGTTTTTCTAGGTCAGGGAGTGTTTCCACCACAGGATACATCTGCTCCTGTAAGAATAACTTTGTTTATTTGATAATGACAACAATTGGATCTAATGATTTTCACCAGATGACTGCCTACCATACTTAACAGCTGGCAGGAGTTATTGCAGGTTGAGGACATTCTTTGGCATTCTCCGAACATGAAACCTTCCATCTGACCAAGAAATGTATTAAAAGATATACATCAGTTTTATTGGTCAGGGCTCCAAGTTTTGTTCTACCAGTTATGCATCCTGGCACATTGATACAAGACGTTCTTAAATGGCAGCTCGGCTATTGATTTCAGCCTTGTATTGACGTACTGTTCCAGTTAAATGTGAATCATAGATGTGTTCATTTCAATCAGTGGTTTTGGTCTGTGTGATCATGATTGCATCATTTAGCTGGAGCAATTCTGTGAGCTACACAGCTCTGAGAATTCCCACTGGTGCTATATTGGATTCAGATCTGGTGACCGGGCAGGCCATTAAAATACTCTGAAGTCATTGTCGTGTTTATGAAACTGGGTTGAGAATACTGGTGTTTTAAGGATTGTGCATAATCATGCTTGTGTCTGTATAGTTTTATGCAATTCTCTTCTGACACTGGTCTGACTGATTAAATAATTGCATAAATGAGCAAATGTAGATGTATTCTATAGAAATGGCCAGTGAGTGTATATTCCTAAACAATATATTTCTTTGGAACTGTATAACCAGACATGCTTTTACATATTTTGTGGTCACAGTGTTTTTACAATTTATGGACAAACAAAAATACAAATCCAAATACGGACAAAATTTTGATTATGATACATGCATGAGACTGCGGTTACAAGTGGATTTTCTATGCTACTAGCTACAAAGTGTAGCTACTACTCTCTTTATGCAAAAGAAAATACAACGTTAAAGACGTCAAACAAATGGGTGAGTACTGGGGGATGCTGTAGGGATTTGGTGAGTGAAGGGTCCAGAGGCAAAGAGTAAATAAAATGTGTTAAAAGTAAGGATGGAATTTATATTGGTTCGAGGAGTTGAGAAAGTAGAAAGGTAAAGAAGACAGCACCAGAATTAAGGCTCAATGTTGAATGAGATAAGAGGAAGAAGTTTAGCAAATGGAGCAGGGGGAAAGAAATAAGAAAGGACGGTGACTGGATGTTTTTGCTCAAGGTGCCTTGTTCAGGTCAGAACTGCTGTCTGGTCTTTTGATGAATTCCACTCCATAGGAGCATGTGTGCAGCAGAACTGTCGAGCTCTTCTATTTGCATCTCATGTTTTCTGACAGCTCTCCAGCGTAAGCAGGATCAGAAAGACTGACTTGCACGAAACACACACACACACACACAGAGTTACACCCTCCAGAGCTCCTGTCACAGAGAGCTAAATTACTTGTAAAGAAGGTAGAGTTGGTACTTTACAGCTCTGAGATCCTGGATGTCTGGGTTTATACCTAACATCTCTGTTTATTGTTTGTATACATAAAAAACACAAAATACAATGAAGCTACTCAGCATTTCTGCAACATTGCCCCAAGTCATCACTTCCTAACCCTGAACTCATCACTTTACAGTTAGTTCCCTTCTCTCAGTTTCCGGGGCTGCATGTATAGCATTAGTAAGCAATGCCACTCCTGACATAATTTATATCACTGATAAACTAATGATGATGAACAAATGGAAGCAGATAGCTCATTAGTTAAAAGACATAGCAAGCAGAGTAATGCTAAATTACTACATATTATTAAGTACTTCATATTAGCCACATAGTGAGTGCACTAATACTGTACATCAATCAGCCATAACATTAAAATAAACATTAAACGTTAAATAGTGTAGGTACCTTTTGTGCTACCAAAACTGTTCTCACTCGTTGAGACCTGGACTCCACAAGACCTTTAAAGTTGACCTGTGGTATTTGGCACATTATCCATACACCGACCAGACATAACATTATGACCATTCTAATATTGTGCTGCTCCCCCTTTTGCAGCCCCATACGCAACAAACTGTGATGCACTGTGTATTCTGACACCTTTCTATCAGAACCAGCATTTTGAGCTACAGTAGCTCGTCTGTTGGATCGGACCACTTGGGCCAGCCTTCGCTCGCCACGTGCATCAATGAGCCTTGGCCGCCCATGACCCTGTCACCGGTTCACCACTGTTCCTTCCTTGGACCACTTTTGATAGATACTGACCACTGCAGACTGGGAACACCCCACAAGAGCTGCAGTTTTGGAGATGCTCTGACCCAGTCGTTCAGCCATCACAATTTGGCCCTTGTCAAACTCGCTCAAATCCTTACACTTGTCCATTTTTCCTGCTTCTAACACATGCTGCCCAATATATCCCACCCACTAACAGGTGCCGTGATGAAGAGATAATCAGTGTTATTCACTTCACCTGTCAGTGGTCATAATGTTATGCCTGGTCGGTGTATATTAGCAGCAGATACTTTATGTAAATTGTAAGGTTGGGCCAGACATGGAACATATGTGTTTGTCAAAGAGATCCTACCGGCTTGGTCAATTGGGACTGGGAACTGGGAAATTTGAAATCCAAGTCAACACCTTTAAATGTTTGTCATGTTCCTTAAAGCATGAACATTTTTTTTGCAGTGTGGCTGGGTAAAGTGTGTTTTATTTTTGTTTCTTTCTGTTTATGGCATCTAGTTTTTTATCTAAAATAAAATGTGATGTTCTGTTCCTCGCTAGCTTTTCTCTGCTAGCAAGTATGGTTTGTGTCTTGTTTGATGGCGGGTAAACCCCTTACTTTATGCCAAGCAAGACAAGGAAAGTGAAAGTTAGTTTTAAATACAATATTTTATTATTGATAATAGTTTAAACATTTAATATAGCAATAATACTTAATGTTCTAATCATTTATAGATCTAGATTTGTCTCTAGTCAAAGATCCCTCAGATCCTCATACTTTCTCGTTTTTCATGCTTCTAACACTAAATTCAGCATCTGATTATTCACTTTTTATGGATCAGACTTGGGAGATCTTCAACTCTACAACGTATGTGTCAGATTTGACTGTGGCTGTGACAATAAAACACATTTTGTAGCTATGGAGACAGCTATGTGCTACACAGAACCATGTCTGAAATCACAAAGGAGATTTAAATTAATACTTGCCCCCCCCCAAAATGGTACAAACAAGTTTGGGGCTAGCTAAACTGTATCTCCAGGCAAAGCTTAGAAATTAACTGATGTTAGCATTCATCAATATGCTGTTGGTACAATCTACTTGGGAAACTCAGAAAGCAATAAATTGTATTAAACAAGTTACATAGCTACTTTATACAATAACATACAGTGTCTTCTCTGGCCTGTGCAACTGCAACCTTAATGAAGACGCGACCAGTAACAAAAGTCAAAGCAGTCAGATGAGATGAGAAGTGGTATGGTCTACTTTAGGTGTGTCTGAAATCGTTGACACCCCCCTTCAAATGACACTGTATAATTCACACTCTGCATAGGACCCCTGGCTGAATTCCACTTTGCAATCTTGTGTGTGTGTGAACGAATGAGAGACAGACTTGCCTTCCTGCTGCTTGCTTATGTCACCATGACTGTGAAGCTAGTGCTGCACAAGCTAGTGCTATTATTGTTCCGTCATGTTTATTGATTTTTTCCCGTCGAATTTTATCAAAGCCATATATATTGTTATCAGCCAGTAGCAGAGATTTCAGTATCACATGACGGCTGCCAAACTGGACAGGTGAAGGTTAACAGTTTTTTTCTTTGAGGTGTTTAATGCTAGTTACAGCCTCTTTTACTGTTTTTACTGCAGAACATGCAAATGCTGGACAGGCCTGCTTTTAACATGTAAGCCAACAGAGACAAATTGACCAATGTTACTCCGATAAGGGAAATAAATGAATTTTTCTCAACAGAAATTGATGGATTGGGTTTCTTCCTGACCTTGGCAAAAAGTCAACAATCCATGGAAGCCTAGTGTTTAAGGTACTGGACTAGTAATTGAAAGGTTGGTTTGAGCCCCACCACTACCATTTTGCCACTGTTAGGCCCTTAACCCTCATTTTCTTAGACACTATACTACATATCTTAGTACTTTGCATCTGCTAAATGCCAAAAATGTAAATGAAATGTAATGTAATTTGTATGGATGCAGACAAACTAGCCCTATTTACATAGACATCAGGTATCATCAGGTATAGTCTATCATAACTACTAACATAAAGTTTTTTTTTTTTTTTTCTCTCCCAATCTAGTCACATCCAATTACCCGATTGCATTATGCTTTCTCTCCGCTGATAACGATCTCCACCCTGGTTGAGGAGAGCCGAGACTGACACGCCCCCTCCGACACGCCCCCTCCGCCCCCTCAGACTGCATCTTTTCACCTGCATGAGACGAGTTCATATGCGGATCAGCTTTGTGTACGGAGAGCCACACCCTGATCAACGCATTATTCCTCGTCTCTGTGCAGGTGTCATCAATGAGCCAGCAGAGGTCGTATTCGCATCAGTTATGGGGTCCCGTCCGGCTCCCACCCTGTATAAACAACAGCCAATCGTTGTTCTGCCGGATGGCAGAGCTGAGTTTCGAACCGACGAGTTCGAAATGTAAGCTCTGGTGTGCGAGCGTGTTTTACCACTGCGCCACCTGAGCGCCCCTATGTATATTTTTAACTCAGCAGATTTTGCTTGTACACTTTGTCACCCCTATTTATCATTCGAAAAGGTCCCCCACTGACCTGATGTTATTTGAATGATGGACCATTCTCAGCACTGTAGTGACACATGATAATTATTTTGTAGTATGTTGTACTGGTGTTCACTGTTAAACCAAAACATTAGGACCACCCACTTATTATTCTGTCAAAACAGCTCTAAGCCACCTAAGCATCAACTCTACAAGACATGTAAAGAGGTCCTTCAGTATCTAGTATTAGGACTTTACCAGCAGGTTGTTTAACTCTGGAAAATAGTACTCGGGTGAACGATGCACATCAGCCCTTCATATGATTAAAATGGCTTCGTCTCGACCAGTTGCACTTCCTCCAATGTTCTAATGTTCATTTCATTTGCCTTAAGTATGTTGAAACCTAAACATTAGCATGTTTGACACACTATTCCAAAACCACAGGCATTAATATTGAGTTGCCCATATACCCCTGCATTTGTATTATTGTCCCAGTTCATCCCAAGTTTAATGTGGATAAGATGACGGCTCTGTGGTTGATTGTATGCAGACTTATTTTACAGGCATTAATACTCTATGTATAAAAAACTTAATGATCCTAGTGTCTGGGAAAGACACTTTTGAGTGGAAATGCTTTGTCAGGTGACATTATAATACACTACATATGTTATATACAAGCTGCATATAGCATAACAGCAATTACTGGGGAGTCTGACCCTCCTAATTAGTACTAGGACCCCCAAAAAAGAGGTACAAACAAGTTTGGGGGCTAGCTAGACTGTATCTCCAGGGAAAACTTAGAAACTAGTTGATGTTATCAAGTGTATTAAACAAGCTAGATAGCTGCTATTAACATACAGTGTCTTCTCTGGTTTGCACAACTGCAACCTTATTGAGGATGCGACCAATAATGGGAGTGAAAGCAGTCAGACGAGATGGTAAATAGTATGGTCCACATTAGGGGACCTAACAGAAATCATTGCATAGCCAACATAATCTATTTTACCTGCAAGATGTACATTCACTTATTGATTGCATGTAACGCACTGTGCTCTACTGCAATGCTTTAAAGCTATGTAAACATAACAAACCATACAGCATGCCATTCTATTCTGTGTTCAAGCTGTGCTTGCAGAACATGCTTTATATACTGAAGTTATTCCATTTTGTTTGTGACAGTCATGTCTGTGCACTCAATCCTGTGTGTGTGTGATTGTCAGATGGGAGCTTTACAGCTTCAAACAGGAGAGTTAGCATGATCAAAGGCAGTGTTTAGCACTGCGTGTTGCTATCACATCACCGGCAGCTCCACAATCAGTAGCTCCAATTATAGCTTTCAAAGAGGAAGTTGCTTTCAGTGTCTTCTATTTCTTTCTGGTTCGTTTTCCCTATTTGCAGCCCAGTCTCAGAACAGATGGGCAAATGGGCAAAGTCTTTAGTAAGTACTTCATACTGCTCAGGGTCACGTTATAACCTGGAAACCATGGTGACATTGCAAGAATACACCTTTGATAAAGCATGAGTTTATTAAAGGGAATCACACAAACATGTCATCTACGTGAACATGTCAGTCTCTAGAGACACGGTTCAAATCCACACTTCCAGGGTTGTGGTGCTGTGTGGCATCAACACTACCTGCTCCTGTCTGGGGCGCTCCAAAATCAGAGCAATATTTTCTTGAAATTTACTGTGTTTGAATTAGAAGATGACATTTCCAAGTAGTCAGTAAAGTCACCACATGCAGTGTGAGTGTCTGTGGATGGAAGTTGCCTCTGTGTGTACTTGATCAGCCTAGACTTTGTGTGAATTTCCTGGCTCGGTATTCATGCCCTTTTAAAATGCTACCTACAGAGTGAAATGTCAACAATTTACAAGTATTTATCTTCTTCTTTTAATACTTGGTTGAGCAATTTTTGGGAGTTATTGCAGCCAGTAGTCTTTTTGAATGAGCTTTAATTAATTTTGCACACTGTTTAATAAAAAATTTAAATTATTTGTCCATTCTTTGTCCTTCTGTTGTGGAAACAGTTCACAACAGCAGCAATAGGTATGGCTAAATGATCTATTATTGGCCATATAGTGTATTTTGTGATTTGCAAAATGATTTAGCAAATAAATTGGCTATATATTGTTTTAAAAGACTTTAAAACATGCACTTATTAATATTCACTGTGTTCTTTTTTGCATTTTTCCTTCCAATCTAGGGGTATCCAATTACGCAATTGCATTACGCTTCCTCTCTACCAATGCTCATCTCCACTCCTGATTGACACATGCCCCCCTCCGACACGTGTGCAGTAGCCGACTGCATCTTTTCACCTGCACGAGGCGAGTTCATATGCAGATCAGCTGTGTGTTTGAAGAGCCACACCCTGATCAACGCGATATTCTTCGTCTCTGTGCAGGCACCATCAATCAGCCAGCAGAGGTCATAATTGCATCAGTTATGAGGACCCTATTCGGCTCCCACCCTGTATGAACAACAGCCAATCGTTGTTCATGTAGCCGGCCAGCCTGCCGGATGGCAGAGCTGAGTTTTGAACTGACGAGTTCGAAATGTCAGCTCTGGTGTACTAGCGTGTTTTAGTTGTATCCTGGGACTGTTGTCTACTTAAATTGGGCGGCACAGTGGCTTGGTGGGTAGCACTGTCGCCTCACAGCAAGAAGGTCCTGGGTTCGATTGCCTGGTGAAGTGGTCTGGGTATCTTCTGTGTGAAGTGCATGTTCTCCCTGTGTCTGTGTGGTTTTCTTGCCGGAGCTCCGGTTTCCTCCCACAGTCCAAAGATATAAGGTAAGGTGAATTGGAGATACAAAATGTCCATGACTGTGTTTGACATGCAACATGAACTAACGGATCTTGTGCAACCAGTAATTACCTGTCCTGTCATGAATGTAACCAAAATGTGTAAAACATGACGTTAAAATCCTAATAAATAAATTACTTAAATTAGAGTGTGGAAATGCACTTCTGTAAGTCGCTCTGGATAAGAGTGTCTTCTTAATGCTGAAATGTAAATGAAAACAGCTGATTCATTATTTTGCATCCACAGAACCACAAAAACATTAATTAATGTTAATTAATGTTAATTAAAAATTGATTTCTTCATTCATGATGCAGGCCATTTAGCTAAGAGCTTTGCTTTGCTTCTATCAGCCTTACATGTGATATATCCCTGACAGTGACACACACAACTACGAAAGAGGCATTGCCATGCACGTTTTGGGGGGGGGGGGTCCTAATGTTTTGGCTCATCTGTACATATTTAAAATGTGCAGTGTGAGTCAGTAAGTTTTATGCCAACATACTTTGTCAAGATATCGTATACTTGTCTTTTTTTACATACAGTTATGTGTATGTGTGTCTTTTTGTTGCAGTTTATCCTCAGGCTGTTCAACATTATTGATGTGAACATAATTGGAAATAAACAGCAACATGTCATATCGTATTTCACTGACATGAACAGAAAAATACCCCTCAGTTCATTTGAATAATATTACACAGTCTGCTGATTCAGTTATATATACACTCAGCTTTGAATGACAGATGAGTAGATGTACTCAAATTTGCTGTGCACATTTTTAAGACCATTGTGACACTTTCGGTGACACACAGTAACACTATATTTCCATTTACTGTCTTATTATATACCAACTGGCCACTTTATAAGGATCATCTTATTAATTCCTGGTAAGCCTTACTTGCCCTCATAACAGCCTTCATTGTTTGTGGCACGATTTCACAAATGGCCCACCGGTTGGTACCTTAAGACTGCACGTAATGTGTACATTCTTTTGGTTTCTTTTTACCTCCTAATGATTTCAAAATATTAGGTGGTGACTTCAAATTGCCCTTATATATCAATATTAAGTGTGTGAATTGGTGTGTTTTGCCCAGTTATAGATGTGCGCTGTCCAGGGTGTATTCCTGCTTTGCTGCACTCACAGACCCACTACATACAATTTTCCTTATCCTTTTATTCTAAATCAGTTTTAAGGTAACACGTTTCTGTTATTCTGGCTAAACAAGGAGATGATGTGGTAATTGCACCTAATGCCTCCAGTGGATAGAGGATATACAGTGTATCACAAAAGTGAGTACACCCCTCACATTTCTGCAGATATTTAAGTATATCTTTTCATGGGACAACACTGACAAAATGACACTTTGACACAATGAAAAGTAGTCTGTGTGCAGCTTATATAACAGTGTAAATTTATTCTTTCCTCAAAATAACTCAAAATACAGCCATTAATGTCTAAACCACCGGCAACAAAAGTGAGTACACCCCTAAGAGACTACACCCCTAAATGTCCAAATTGAGCACTGCTTGTCATTTTCCCTCCAAAATGTCATGTGATTTGTTAGTGTTACTAGGTCTCAGGTGTGCATAGGGAGCAGGTGTGTTCAATTTAGTAGTACAGCTCTCACACTCTCTCATACTGGTCACTGAAAGTTCCAACATGGCACCTCATGGCAAAGAACTCTCTGAGGATCTTAAAAGACGAATTGTTGCGCTACATGAAGATGGCCAAGGCTACAAGAAGATTGCCAACACCCTGAAACTGAGCTGCAGCACAGTGGCCAAGATCATCCAGCGTTTTAAAAGAGCAGGGTCCACTCAGAAAAGACCTCGCGTTGGTCGTCCAAAGAAGCTGAGTGCACGTGCTCAGCGTCACATCCAACTGCTGTCTTTGAAAGATAGGCGCAGGAGTGCTGTCAGCATTGCTGCAGAGATTGAAAAGGTGGGGGGTCAGCCTGTCAGTGCTCAGACCATACGCCGCACACTACATCAAATTGGTCTGCATGGCTGTCACCCCAGAAGGAAGCCTCTTCTGAAGTCTCTACTCAAGAAAGCCCGCAAACAGTTTGCTGAAGACATGTCAACAAAGGACATGGATTACTGGAACCATGTCCTATGGTCTGATGAGACCAAGATTAATTTGTTTGGTTCAGATGGTCTCAAGCATGTGTGGCGGCAATCAGGTGAGGAGTACAAAGATAAGTGTGTCATGCCTAAAGTCAAGCATGGTGGTGGGAATGCCATGGTCTGGGGCTGCATGAGTGCAGCAGGTGTTGGGGAGTTACATTTCATTGAGGGACACATGAACTCCAATATGTACTGTGAAATACTGAAGCAGAGCATGATCCCCTCCCTCCGGAAACTGGGTCGCAGGGCAGTGTTCCAGCATGATAATGACCCCAAACACACCTCTAAGACGACCACTGCTTTATTGAAGAGGCTGAGGGTAAAGGTGATGGACTGGCCAAGCATGTCTCCAGACCTAAACCCAATAGAACATCTTTGAGGCATCCTCAAGCGGAAGGTGGAGGAGCGCAAAGTCTCGAATATCCGCCAGCTCCGTGATGTCGTCATGGAGGAGTGGAAAAGCATTCCAGTGGCAACCTGTGAAGCTCTGGTAAACTCCATGCCCAGGAGAGTTAAGGCAGTTCTGGGAAATAATGGTGGCCACACAAAATATTGACACTTTAGGAACTTTCACTAAGGGGTGTACTCACTTTTGTTGCCGGTGGTTTAGACATTAATGGCTGTATATTGAGTTATTTTGAGGAAAGAATAAATTTACACTGTTATATAAGCTGCACACAGACTACTTGTCATTGTGTCAAAGTGTCATTTTGTCAGTGTTGTCCCATGAAAAGATATACTTAAATATCTGCAGAAATGTGAGGGGTGTACTCACTTTTGTGATACACTGTACATATCTATACATACTATATTGCCAAACGTATTCACTCACCCATCCAAATCATTGAATTCAGGTGTTCCCATCACTTCCATGGCCACAGGTGTATAAAACCAAGCACCTAGGCATGCAGACTGCTTCTACAAACATTAGTGAAAGAATGGGTTGCTCTCAGGAGCTCAGTGAATTTCAGCAGGGTACTGTAATAGGATGCCACCTGTGCAACAAGTCCTCTCGTGATATTTCCTTGGTACTAAATATTCCACAGTCAACTGTCAGTGGTATTATAACAAAGTGGAAGCGATTGGAAACGACAGCAACTCAGTCACAAAGTGGTAGGCCACGATTTTGGACAATTTCATGCTCCCAACTTTGTGGGAACAGTTTGGGGATGGCCCCTTCCTGTTCCAACATGACTGCACACCAGTGCACAAAGCAAGGTCCATAAAGACATGGATGAGCGAGTTTGGTATGGAAGAACTTGACTGGCCTGCACAGAGTCCTGACCTCAACCCGATAGAACACCTTTGGGATGAATTAGAGCGGAGACTGCGAGCCAGGCCTTCTCATCCAACATCAGTGTCTGACCTCACAATTACGCTTCTCTAAGTATGGTCAAAAATTCCCATAAACACACTCCTAAACCTTGTGGAAAGCCTTCCCAGAAAAGTGAAAGCTGTTATAGCTGCAAATGGTGGACCGACATCATATTAAACCCTATGAATTAAGAATGGGATGTCACTCAAGTTCATATGCGTGTGAAGGCAGACGAGCGAATACTTTTGGCAATATAGTGTGTATTTCTTGTGAATGTCTTGGTCCAATGTGAATTTAAGCAATTTAACAATACTAAGTTAAACTCTGTATGTTGATTTTGTATTGTCTTGTATTGTTTTAGTAGATTTACAGTATAATGTGACTGAATTACTGACTGAATGCTTTACTAATATGCTTAATATGCTTATGTTTAATGTGAAGATATTTTCTCCAGTAGCGTATTGAGCCAGTGGTGACAAGAAGTAATTAAAATTCGGAGGGATCCAGTACTGTGTGCCCTTTCCCTTTTTAAAAAAGTAGGAGAGACGCAAAATGGCATGCGCATTCAGTTGAAGGACAGTAGACAGATGTAACCTTTACTTTTTCTTTAACAAATTAATCAGAGAAAAGCTAATACAATAAAACCAGTAGTGCTCCAGACCTCTTTCATTTAATCTCAATTATTTTCTTTACATACAAGGTCAAAATCAAACATATCTTTCAATATTGGACCAAAGCTTGTCCTTTTTCAGGGCTTTTGTAAGCAGTAGGGAGTAGATTAATGTTAGGAAGCAGGAATTTTCTGTGTCATGCTGGGAGGCCCTATAACCAACTGAGCCTTTAAAAAAACAGTATTTCATATTTGTTTTCTCTGGCCACACAATCAAAATTTTGACCATCATATGCATAAGTTGAGACGCTGCAGACAAATAGTTCTTTTTTAATTTAATAAAATTTTAATTTAACTGATGAAATATTTTATTTTAAAATGTATATTTGCTAGAAACAACATTGTTAAACTACAGTGTATCACAAAAGTGAGTACACCCCTCACATTTCTGCAAATATTTTATTATATCTTTTCATGGGACAACACTATAGACATGAAACTTGGATATAACTTAGAGTAGTCAGTGTACAACTTGTATAGCAGTGTAGATTTACTGTCTTCTGAAAATAACTCAACACACAGCCATTAATGTCTAAATAGCTGGCAACATAAGTGAGTACACCCCACAGTGAACATGTCCAAATTGTGCCCAAATGTGTCGTTGTCCCTCCCTGGTGTCATGTGTCAAGGTCCCAGGTGTAAATGGGGAGCAGGGCTGTTAAATTTGGTGTTTTGGGTACAATTCTCTCATACTGGCCACTGGATATTCAACATGGCACCTCATGGCAAAGAACTCTCTGAGGATGTGAGAAATAGAATTGTTGCTCTCCACAAAGATGGCCTGGGCTATAAGAAGATTGCTAACACCCTGAAACTGAGCTACAGCATGGTGGCCAAGGTCATACAGCGGTTTTCCAGGACAGGTTCCACTCGGAACAGGCTTCGCCAGGGTCGACCAAAGAAGTTGAGTCCACGTGTTCGGCGTCATATCCAGGGGTTGGCTTTAAAAAATAGACACATGAGTGCTGCCAGCATTGCTGCAGAGGTTGAAGACGTGGGAGGTCAGCCTGTCAGTGCTCAGACCATACGCCGCACACTGCATCAACTCGGTCTGCATGGTCGTCATCCCAGAAGGAAGCTGACGCACAAGAAAGCCCGCAAACAGTTTGCTGAAGACAAGCAGTCCAAGAACATGGATTACTGGAATGCCCTGTGGTCTGATGAGACCAAGATAAACTTGTTTGGCTCAGATGGTGTCCAGCATGTGTGGCGGCGCCCTGGTGAGAAGTACCAAGACTTGTATCTTGCCTACAGTCAAGCATGGTGGTGGTAGCATCATGGTCTTGGGCTGCATGAGTGTTGCTGGCACTGGGGAGCTGCAGTTCATTGAGGGAAACATGAATTCCAACATGTACTGTGACATTCTGAAACAGAGCATGATCCCCTCCCTTCGAAAACTGGGCCTCATGGCAGTTTTCCAACAGGATAACGACCCCAAACACAACCTCCAAGATGACAACTGCCTTGCTGA